>NC_053025.1:366544168-366687570 GCF_003073215.2 Triticum urartu | reverse complement strand
AGATCCAAAACTCGGTTGACTTTCCTCCTGAAACCATAATTTTATTGCCATGTTCATCGTGCCATAACTTTGCATCCGTAGATCTGTTTTGGGCGTGTAGCATACCAAAATGTTCATCTCAGAGAGTACATCATTTCATCTCATTGCATCATTTTCATTTGAGTTCATCTTGATGCCCGAAATGCTGTTGGAAGAGTGCTATTTGGGATAATTGTCAGATCTGCTGCTCCAAATAGCTATTTGTCATTTTTGCCATGATTATTGTGGGCATGATATGCCCCTGAGCTCTACATGTGTTTTGTTATATGATTTGTCATCTTTCCAGTGGTGCCATCCATGTATTTTTGTGATGTGTGTGGTGACTATCACAAGCTTGCAAAGTGGTGCATTCGTTAATGCTGATTTCAGGGACTTAGCAATTCCACCAAGTCCTTGGACTGTTTTTATCAATATGCCATATGTTCATGTTGTTTCCTAGTGATCCGTGCCTCTTTGGGGATGATCAGTAAGGATGATTTGTTAATCTTGTAGTGATCTATCCATCCGTGTCTTTGTTTGCAATTATGGAGCACCCTAGCTTGAGTCAATCGAGCTCAACTTTTGCTATTTCGTGAATCTGGGCAGATTGTCTACTGGTTAGCGATTTTGCCGAGGATGTTGTAGTTGATCCGTGCATGCTATGTTATTGTTCTTGCCATGTCTAGCTTGTCTAATGTGTATTCTTGATGGGTGCATTCTTAGATTGTCATGCCTTGCTGTGTAGTGAGTGCATCGAGCTCGTAAACATGCCTACTTGATATCTGTTTTGCATGCTCCAGGTTTTCACTAAGTCTGTGATCTGATTATGTTTTTTCCATGTTCACATGCTTGCAATTGTATGTTCTGATCCCTTTTGCCTCAAGGTCACTAAGGGACTTTTGTTAAGCTCTTTGAGTAGCTCCAGACCATGCTTTACTTTGCCATGTTAAGTTCCTGTAGCATATAGATTTCTTTCTCCAAAGTGTGCTACCTGATCTGAAATTTCAGACAAGCGTTAATTTCACTAAGTCTGAAATCTGTTAACCAATTGCACTTTTGCCATGCTTGTTTGAACCTGTTAATGGATGAATTGGCCGTAGCTCAGTGTTCCTCTTTTGTCAAGCATCATGAGTGGATCCCTGCCATGTATTGTGTTGCCATGTTTGGGTGTGTAGCATGTTTGTCTTGTTGCATTTAGATGGCTACTTGCTGTTTATCGCAGGCCGGTGCCATATTTGAATTGCTTGCCATTTGCAAACGTGCATCCGTTTCCGGTGTTCTTTATATCGATTTCAACCGAAATCACCTCACCTTTCAAGTGGAACACTTGGATTTCCATGTTGAGGCCAGGTTCATTCATCTCTTGTCAAATCTTGCATATGCATCACATTTCGCATCCCGCATAGCATACCATGTTTGCATCATGTTGTTTGAGCTTTGCACGTGGTTGATTGCGTTCCCCTTGCTTGTTTGTCTTGTTTGGGTAGAGCCGGGAGACGAGTTCGCTAACGAGGAGCCCGTTGAGTTTGCTTTCGAGGATCCAGTCAACTCTGACAACTTTGCAGGCAAGATGATCATACCCTCGAAATCACTTCTATCCTTGATTTGCTAGATGCTCGCTCTTTTGCTATGCCTATGCTACGATGCCTACCACTTGCTTATCATGCCTCCCAAATTGCCATGTCAAACCTCTAACCCACCATGTCCTAGCAAACCATTGATTGGCTATGTTACCGCTTTGCTCAGCCCCTCTTATAGCGTTGCTAGTTGCAGGTGAAGATTGGAGACCGTTCCTTGTTGGAACATTATTTTCTTGTTGGGATATCATCATATTGCCTTGTTATCTTAATGCATCTATATACTTGGTAAAGGGTGGAAGGCTCGGCATTTTTGCCTAGTGTTTTGTTCCACTCTTGCCGCCCTAGTATCCGTCATATCGGTGTTATGTTCCCAGATTTTGCGTTCCTTACGCGGTTGGGTAATAATGGGAACCCCTTGACGGTTCGCCTTGAATAAAACTCTTCCAGCAATGCCCAACTTTGGTTTTACCATTTTCCACCTAGCCTCTTTTTTCCCTTGGGTTTCCGGAGCCCAAGGGTCATCTTATTTAAACCCCCCGGGCCAGTGCTCCTCTGAGTGTTGGTCCACCTGTCAGCTGCCGGTGGCCACCAGGGGCAACTCTGGGCTGGCCTACCCATACCTTGGACAATCCGAGTGTGCACCGAGAACGAGATATGTGCAGCTCCTATCGGGATTTGTCGGCACATTCGGGCGGTGTTGCTGGATTTGTTTTAACTTGTCGAAGTGTCTTGTAGAACCGGGATACCGAGTCTGATCGGAATGTCTCGGGAGAAGGTATATCCTTCGTTGACCGTGAGAGCTTGTCATGGGCTAAGTTGGGACTCCCCTGTAGGGATTTGAACTTTCGAAAGCCGTGCCTGCGGTTATGGGCAGATGGGAATTTGTTAATGTCCGGTTGTAGATAACTTGAACCTTAACTTAATTAAAATGAATCAACTGTGTGAGTTGCCGTGATGGTCTCTTCTCGGCGGAGTCCGGGAAGTGAACACGGTGTTGGAGTAATGCTTGTCGCAGGATGTTCTCTAGTTCATCGTTCGCGATTTGCCTCTCTTCTCGCTCTCTTTTGCGAACAGGTTAGCCACCATATATGCTAGTCGCTTGCTGCAGCTCCACATATTACCTTGCCTTACCTATAAGCTTAAATAGTCTTGATCGCGAGGGTGCGAGATTGCTGAGTCCCTGTGGCTCACAGATTACTTCCAAACCAGATGCAGGGCCTGATGACTCCGTTCCAGATGACGCGCTTGAGCTCAAGTGGGAGTTCGACGAGGACTCACGCCGATACTACGTGTCTTTCCCTGATGATCAGTAGTGGTGCCCAGTTGGGGCGATCGGGATCGTGTCGCATGTTGGGTTGGTCTTTTATTTTGGCACCATAGTCGGGCCATGAGTGATTGGATGATGTAATGCTATTTATGTACTTTGTTTGACGTGGCGAGTGTAAGCCAACTATGTACCTTCCCCTTTTATTATTCATATTACATGGGATGTTGTGAAGATTGCCTTACTTGCGACATTGCTTTCAATGCGGTTATGGCTCTAAGTCGTGCTTCGACACGTAGGAGATATAGCCGCATCGAGGGCGTTACAGTTGACCTTGGAGAGCTAGTCCCAGACTAGCTTGGATGTTTCCAGAGCACTCACACGGCCATACTATGCTTTGGTCAGATGACCATAGATGATGTTCTTGGCAGTGGAATCCAATTGAACGAACTTCTTGACATCAACAGCGGTGACACCTTCACCAGCCTTGGGGACGCCATTCTTAACGACATATCAGAGGTCGACATCAATGGCTTCAAGATGGATGCGCTTCTTATTCTTCCAGTAGGGATATTCAGTTCCATCGAAGACTGGGCACGCAACAGAGACTTTGATTATCCCTACAGTCGACATGGCTAAAACTCAAGGTGGTTAAACCGAATCACACAGAACAAGGGAGTACCTTGCTCTGATACCAATTTAAAGTGCTAGTGATCGACTAGGGGGGGGGGTGAATAGGCGATTTTTATGAAAGTCTTCAAAACATGGAATTTTGAAGACAAACGATAGAAACAAACCTATTACCATGCATTGGAAGGTAGACTACACTAAGCAAGCCATAGTCAAATATTCAATGAGATGAAAGCACAAAGACTAATAGCAGCTAGGCAGTATAGATCAGGATGGAGAATAGTACGAAGCCAAACAGAATAAGCAGTCACACAGTGAAGACAAATAGATAATGCAAACAGGCAATGACTTCACAAGGAACAATCTGCAAATAAAGAGATGGGAAGAATGGAACCAGTGACTCGTTGACGAGAATGATTTGTTGGACCAGTTCCAGTTACTGTGACAACTGTACGTCTGGTTAGGGAGGCTAAGATTCAACTCAGAAGACCGCGTCTTCACCTTATTCCCCTTGAGCTAAGGACACCCAGTCCTCGCCCAATCACTCTAGTATGTCTTCAAGGTAGACTTCCAAACCTTCACAGACTTCGTTCACCGGTGATCCACAATGACTCTTGGATGCTCAGAACTCGATGCCTAACCGGCTGGAGGATTCACAGTCCTCAAGTGTAATAAGTCCTCAGATCACACAGACAGGAAGACTTCAGTGATGCCTAACACTCTTTGGCTCTGGGTGTTTAGGGCTTTGTCCTCGCAAGGACTTCTCTCTCAAAGGCTTCGAGGTGGGTTGCTCTCAAATGACAAAAGCCGTACACTAACTCTGAGCAGCCAACTGTTTATGGTTGTAGGGGGTGGGCTATTTATAGACACTAGGCAACCCGACCTGATTTGTCCAAAATGACCCTGGGTCACTAAGGAACTGACACGTGTTCCAACAGTCAGATTTCAAACACACACGGCAACTTTAATTGGGCTACAAGCAAAGCTGACTTATCCAGCTCTGGATAAGATTTGCTCTCATTGTCTTCGCTCGAAGACATAGGATTTTGGTTAAGCATCACTTCAGTCATTCTGACTAGTTCACATGGACCCCACTTAACGGTACGGTGGTTCCTATGACCCAACAAAGAAGAAAAAGAACGACAAAACAACTAAGTCTTCGCGCTCCATAGTCTTCACGCGATGTCTTCTTTTGTCATAGTCTTCAATGTGAATGTCTTCACATACCACCTTTGACTTCAATGTCTTCATACAGTTTTAGGGGTCATCTCTGGTAGGGAAACCGAATCAATGAGGGACTTCTACCTGTGTTATCTTGCAGTTCTCACAAACACATTAGTCCCTCAACCAAGTTTGTCGTCAATACTCGAAAACCAACTAGGGGTGGCACTAGATGCACTTATAGGCTCAACCCGGAGAAGTGCGTGTTTGGTTTCCCTTCCGGCAAGCTACTGGGCTTCCTCGTGTCGCACCGCGGGATCGAGGCCAATTCAGAGAAGGTCAAGGCAATAGAAGACATGAGCCCGCCGCAAACCCTAAAGGAAATGCAGAAGCTCACGGGCTGCGTGACCTCATTGGGGCGCTTCATTTCCAAGTTGGGGGAGCGCCCTGCCATTCTTCAAGCTTATGAAGAGGAAGGGCCCGTTCGAATGGACCCCAGAGGCCAACCTGGCATTTCAAGACCTCAATAGATACTTGACCAGCCCACCAGTGATGGTCGCGCCTCGTCCCCTCGAGCCCCTGGTGCTCTACATGGCTGCCACACCCCACTCTGCCAGTGCGGTGCCTGTGGCTGTCCGGGTGGAGCGCCAGGCCAAGAGCCCAGTGAGCAATGCCGCACCTTCGGTGGGTATGATACGGCACCAAGGCGGCGCCACTGAAGCCACGATGGCATCAGCTAATGATCGGGCCTTGCAAGATGGCGCTCCCGGGCCTGAGGAGGCCCCAATGGGCGACTGGGCTCCTGAGGTCCCCCACCTCAGGAGGCACCACAACGTCAGGAGGACACAGGCTCCATCGACGCTCCTGCCCTCATCCAACACCTAGTATACTTCGTCAACACTGTGCTACGGGACGCGACAGCACGGTATCCCATGCCACAGAAGCTCTTACTCACGCTCTTGGTGGCCTCACGCAAGTTACACCGTTATTTCCATGGCCACCCAATCAAGGTCGTCTCAGCCTACCCCTTGAGAGGGTGCTCCGGAGCCCCAATGCCGTCGGGAGAGTTGCCGAATGGAACATTTAACTACAAGCGTTTCAGTTGGAGTTCAGCATGACCAGGGTCATCAAGGGAGCCGCACTCGCTGACTTCGTTGCGGAATGGACCGGCGCTGCGGAGCCCAAAGCGGGTGAGAGCCAATCCCTCTCGCTGGGAGATGAAGCACCGAATTGCTGGGTCATGTACTTTGATGGCACTTTCGCATGGCAAGGAACGGGGCTGGTGCTGTTCTCATCTCGCCCACCCAAGACAAGTTATACTATGCCGTGCAGGTTTGCTTCCAGCGGGGTGAGAAGGTCTCCAACAACATCGCGGAATACGAGGGGTTAATCGCCGGCCTCAAGGCTGCCGCAGCCTTGGGGGTGAGGTTTCTCACCATCAAGGGTGACTCGTAGCTCCTTGTCAACTTCTCCAACAAGGTGTATGAACCAAGGGACAAGCATATGGAGGCGTACCTCACGAAGGTGCACAAGATGGAGAAGCAATTCTAGGGCCTAGAGCTACAACATGTGCCACGCGACACCAACGAGGAGGCTGACAAGATCACCAAGAGGGCGTCAAGGCATCTACCCCAAGAACATGGTGTCTTCAAAGAGCGACTCTTTAAGCCTTCGGCGACCCCCGTGTCCATGGAGACTACATCATCTCGAGAGGAACTACCCCAGCCACTAGCATTAGGGGCCCCCGCTTGCAATCCGACCTCGGGAGCACGTCTTCTCCTGGCGCTCCAGCCTCAGGAGGGGTGCTGGACCGAGGAGTTCAAGGCATACTTGGTGCAAGGGATGCTGCCGGAGAAGGAGGAGGACGCAGAGTGATAGAGGCGAAGGTGTCCCGATGTTTCGATGAGATAGATATCGTTTTTTGTGGGAGTCGACTTTGACGATCCGACTATGAACGTGCGAAGACATCGCGCCTTAGCAATCGCTAAACCAACTTCCGAGGGTTATTGACCACGCCGGAGCACGATCAACCTAACCACGAGGGTCTATTTCCTGCGAGCAAACGAAGAACAAGCAAGAAACTGAGATTGCAATCGGATATTGCGAATAAAATAGGAAAGCTTTATTAATGAAGGTGGGGTTTTGTGACATCTTGGTCTGGTCATTGGACACAAACGAAGTACGCGAAGTTGCAGCTATGGCGAACTTTTAATCTAAACAAAACCCAAAGTCTAAACGATGTCCTAAGTGCTGTATATATGGAGAAGAGAGGGGGGGGGATTTCGTGGCCCTTGGAGGAGGGGTCCGAAACCAACCCTAACTCTTGTTTCCCCACATATACGGACTCTAAAAACTGCCTATAATCAAGTATTTCCAAATTACATGGGCCTAGCCCAAAAATAAGGTGACGCAGCACCTAGAATGGCCTTTGGACGAAATTTATGAAGTGGCATCTTGTATATTTCGTCTAAGGCTTCATGCACTTCTTATGGTTACTTCAAAGTCCTGAAATCATCATTTGCAACTCCGTTCTTGATCCCCTTGTGCATGCCATCATCTCCATGCTTGAACTTGCTCCAAGGTTCATCTTTCTTTTCCAAGCTAGGCCCTTCATTTGTAAACAAAACAAATGTATCTAATTTAGGCAGCATCATATTCTCATGAACATTAGAATCGTTACCAAGAAATGAAAGTACCTGATACTTCAATTGGCATGCACGAGCTCTAGTAATTGGTCCAGTATGTATAGTAGCAGGGGCTGTGGGTGTAACAATGGTATTGATCTCCTCATCATCCTCCCCTTCTTGAAATGAAGTTGTCCTCGACGAAAGTTCATCATCCTCACCCAAATAAGGCTTCAAATCTGCAATGTTAAAAGTGGGACTAACCCCAAAATCTGCAGGCAGCTCAAGTTTATATGCATTATCATTTATTTTCTCTAACACCTTAAAAGGACCATCAGCACGTGGCATTAGCTTTGATTTGCGCAAATTAGGAAATCTATCCTTACGCAAACGTAACCAAACAAGATCTCTAGGTGCAAACACAACATGTTTTCTACCCTTATCTCTAGCAAGTTTATATTTAGCATTCATACGGTCAATGTTTTCCTTAAAATCAATTCAGCATGTTCTTTCGCATCAAAATTAACCTTCTCCGAAGATGGAAGAGGCAACAAATCAATAGGTGCACGAGGTAGGAAACCATACACAATTTAAAAAGGGCACATCTTAGTAGTAGAATGCAATGAACGATTATAAGTAAATTCAATATGAGGCAAGCATTCTTCCCACATTTTCTTATTATTCTTCAAAACAACTCTAAGCATAGTAGACAATGTTCTATTGACTACTTCATTTTGTCCATCAGTTTGGGGGTGACAAGTAGTACTAAAAAGCAGTTTAGTCCCCAACTTAGCCCATAAACATCTCCAAAAGTGGCTAAGAAATTTAGTATCACGATCTGAAACAATAGTATTTGGCACACCATGCAAGCGAATAATTTCACGAAAGAATAAATCAGCAACATTAACATCATCATCGCTTTTATGACATGGTATAAAGTGTGCCATTTTCGAGAACCTATCCACGACAACAAATATGCTATCCCTCCCCTTATTTGTTCGAGGTAAACCTAAAACAAAGTCCATAGATATATCCTCCCAAGGAACACTAGGTACAGGCAAAGGCATATATAAACCATGAGGATTGAGTCGTGACTTAGCTTTTTGACATGTAGTGCAGCGTGCAACAAAATGCTCAACATCCCATCTCATATTTGGCCAAAAGAAATGTGTAGCAAGTATATCCTCCATCTTCTTGATGCCAAAGTGTCTCATTAATATGCCTCCATGCGCCTCCCGCAACAACAAAAGATGAACGGAGCTAGCTGGAATGCATAGCTTGTTAGCACGAAACACGAATCCATCGTTAAGAACGAACTTGTTCCAAGTTCTCCCTTCCTTACAATTCTGCAATACATCTTTAAATTCAGCATCATGCACATATTGATCTTTGATGGTCTCCAAACCAAATATTTTAAAGTCAAGTTGTTAAAGCATAGTATAACGACGAGACAATGCATCAACTTTACCCTTCTTGTGTTTAATGACATAAGGGAAAGTCTCAATGAATTCAACCCATTTAGCATGTCGATGGTTCAGTTTTGCTTGACTTTTAATGTGTTTCAAAGATTCATGATCAGAATGTATAACAAATTCCTTGGGCCATAAATAATGTTGCCATGTTTCTAAGGTCCGAACAAGAGCATATAATTCTTTATCATAAGTAGAATAGTTCAGACTAGGCCCACTCAATTTTTCAGAAAAGTATGCAACATGTTTGCCGTCTTGTAATAACACACCTCCTAATACAATTCCACTAGCATCACATTCAAGCTCAAAAGTCTTATTAAAATCAGGAAGTTGGAGTAAAGGAGCATGTGTCAACTTATCTTTCAATACCGTGAAGGCTTCTTCCTGTGCGGTACCCCAAACAAAAGGCACATCCTTCTTTGTAAGCTCGTTGAGAGGTGCAGCAATGGTGCTGAAATCTCTCACAAAACGCTTATAGAAACCAGCGAGGCCAAGAAAACTCCTCACTTGTGTGACCGTTTTGGGCTGCGGCCAACTCTCAATAGCTTCAATCTTGGCTTTATCAACTTCCCTGTGGAGTAACAACATAGCCAAGAAAAGATACTCGATCGGTGCAAAAGGTGCACTTTCCAAGGTTACCAAACAAACGTGCATCACGTAGAGCAATAAAAACCGCACGTAAATGTTCCAAATGTTCCTCCAAAGATTTGCTCAATATGTCATCAAAGTAAACTACTACAAATCGTCCAATGAAAGCACATAAAACTTCGTTCATTAATCTCATGAAAGTACTAGGTGCATTAGTTAACCCAAAAGGCATGACTAACCACTCATATAATCCAAACTTAGTTTTAAATGATGTTTTCCATTCATCTCCCAATTTCATACGAATTTGATCGTATCCACTACGCAAATCAACTTTGGAGAATATTATAGAGCCACTCATTTCATCAAGCATATCATCTAGCCTACGAATAGGATGACGATATCGAATAGTAATATTATTAATGCCTCTAAAATCAACACACATACGCGATGTACCATCCTTTTTAGGCACTAGTATAATAGGAACAACACAAGGACTAAGAGATTCACGTATATAACCTTTGTCGAGCAGCTCTTGTACTTGATGCATAATCTCCTTCGTCTCCTCTGGATTGGTACGGTATGGTGCATGGTTGGGTAATGATGCACCGAGAATTAACTCAATTTGATGCTCAATCCCTCGAATAGGTGGAAATCCCAGTGGCACGTCTTGTGGAAAGACGTCAACGAACTCCTGCAAAATGTTAGTGACAGCAGGAGGCAAAGAGGAAGGCACGTCCTCGAATGAAAATAATGCCTCTTTGCACACAAAAGCATAGCAAACAGATTTGTTAAAATCTAGATCATCAATATCAGATTTGGTGGCAAGTAAACATGCACTTTTCAATTTAATTTCAGAAACAACATTAGATGGTTTATTATTAGGCTTCATGTGTTGCTCAAATTCTTTTGCCACAATCTGATTTTCTCTCTTATTTTCCTCCTATTTTGCTTTATTAGCTCTATTAATATCATCTTTCAAAATTGAATCAGGAGTCATAGGAAGCAAAGTAATATTTTTGTCCTTATGAACAAGAGTATATTGATTGTTTCTATCATGGTGTACAGAATTTTTTATCAAATTGCCATGGTCTACCAAGTAATAAGGAACATGCTTGCATAAGTACCACATCACAATCAACATAATCAGCATATGTAGAGATACTAAAGTGCACACAAACAGTACGTGTTACCTTAACCTTGCCGCTGTTGTTGAACCATTGGATGTAGTAAGGATGTGGATGTGGTCTTGTGGTGAGAGATAGCTTCTCCACCATCTCCATGCTAGCCAAGTTGTTGCAGCTCCCTCCATCTATGATGACGCGAACAGAACGTTCCTTCACAACTCCCTTTGTATGGAACAAATTATGCCTCTGATTTTGCTCAGCTTGTGTAACCTGCACACTCAAAACACGTTGCGCAACTAAACATTCATACCTGTCAACATCTTCAGGCGCCATGCATTGCGTCTCATGATCAGAATCATCTCCACCGTGTTCTTCATGTGTAATAAGAGCCAAAGTCTCCTCATCATAGTCACTAGAGGACTCATACCCACCATCCTCAGTAGCAATCATCACACGTTGAGATTTGCATTCTCTCACAAAGTCTCCTCTTTCCTTACAACGACGACAAATAATATCACTTGTGTGCCGTGTTGATGCCATGGAAGAAGAAGAGCTCTGCGCCGGCCCGACAGGTGTGCTCTTGGCAGATAGTAGTGGTTGTGCCTGCTGTCTTGTATCACGGCTGGAGGTGGCACCTGATGGAGGTGCTGGTGTAGTGGAAGTAGAGGATGCACGTGGTGTCCATGATGAAGATCGACCTGCAGAAAAGTTAGTTCGCACCAGTGCCTGTCGATCCTGCACTTCACGTTCAACTTTACAAGCAAGATGGAATAAACGAGTGATATTAGTATACTCCTTATACTCTCGAATGGTCTGAATCTCTCTAATTAATCCACCCATAAAACGTGCAAGCATAGCTTCATTTTCCTCAACAACACCACATCTAATCATGCCAGTTTGTAATTCTTGATAATATTCTTCTACAGAATTTTTTCCTTGTCTTAAACGCTACAATTTTTGAAGTAATTCACGTTGATAATATGGTGGAACCCAACGAGTATGCATAGCAGTTTTCAAAGCAGCCCAGGTAGTTGGAATAGGATATAATCTATAATGTTCAGACCACCAAACACATGTGAAGCTAGTGAAAGCACAAACAGCAGCAGGAACACATCTCTCCTCAGGATATTGTAAACATGTAAAACGTTGTTCAGTTTCTAACTCCCAAGTAAGATATATATCAGGAACGTATCTACACTCAAATGGTGGAATATTCAATTTTAGTTTAGGAAGATGGTCATGATCTCGTACCTCATATGGTGGTGCAGCCCTACCATTGCGATGATATACCTGAGGACGACCTGGTGGTGGTGGTGCTGGTGGATGCACGTGGTTCTGATTTTGATGAACCTCATCCTCGTAATGGTCCTCCACCTGTGCAGTAGCAGCAAGAGCGACAGAAGCATCAACAACGGCACCAGAATTTTTCCCAGGGTCAATGGGAACGCACTGTGCTCATCCCACTTGATTTGGAAAGCGACGTTGTTGTTGTTGTTGTTGTTGTTGTTGTTGTTGTTATTGTTGTAGAGGTGCGTTAGGGGCAGCCGGTGGTGGTGGTGGAAGACGCGCGAGCAATTCATTAAACTTGTTATTGAGCTTTGTTTCGAACTTCTCCATTCCATCTATCTTCTCCATGGCCTCCTCAAATCTGTTTAGCACATCTTGCACCTGTCCACTCATCATTTGCTGAAATTTATCATGCAACCCCTTATTCGTCATGTTCTCCCAGTCAGTCTCGTCGGCTTGTGATCCTGCCATGGTTAGTAGCAATAGAAACACACAAGAATATGATCCTACAGACTACTAATAAGAGGTGGTGGTGGCCGTCACAAATCCATCAAGCAAATCTCAAATTCTTACCAGTTCTTACCCAGTAGCAGGGGGTGATCGGCAACCGTCGTAGTCAAAAATCTCAAAGCTTGGATAGATCGATTACCAGGGAAAATCAAATGCACGACGTAGATGTATGTGGAGCTGGGAAGGCTTATAATAGGGTAGCAAAAAGGGTTAGCAATAATCAATTCAGAGATGCAAAGTTGAATAAATGCTCAACGATGGTACTGTGCTAGTCCTAGGCTAGACCGTGCTAGAGATGCGAGCCTAGAACACTAACAAAATCACGGCGCTGCACGTAAACAAGGGAAAAGCACACTCTGGAACTTTTTTCGCTCTATTTTTTTGGCGCTCCTCTTTTTTTTGTGAAAAATCACTATAATGGCGAGTGTCTCAAAACTCTTCCCTCGTCAAACTGACAGGATGTGCACGAATTTTTTTTTGACTTTTTTCAGAAATCAGGGCAACGACGATGAAAAAGTGCAACAAAAAATAGGGTAGGGAAAAATGTTTTTGCCTGGGAAAATTTTGGCCTAAAAACTGTCGGGGGTCAACAGACTCTTTTTTTTCGAAACCTACTCAGGCAAGGAAACACGAATCGAAAATTATTCGGACCTCCAAAACAAACCTAATATGAAAGGAAATCAGATTGGTGGTGGATATATGGTGGTAGGATATGGCAGCGGTGGTGGTATATGGATACGGATTGATGGTGGTATATGGATACTGATTGGTGGTGGTATATGGATACGGATTGGTGATGGTATATGGAGACGGATCGATGGCGGATAAGCGGTGGTGGTAGATGGCAGGGGCGATGATGATGGTGCGGCGGCGGCGTGACAACTTATGACCAGAACTTGAAACTCTAAAAAAATAGACTCTAAGACCAGCAACTAGACACGACGATGCAACCGGAAATTCAACAAAACAAAATACTGAAAAGACTATGCAAAGGCTCAGATTGGTTCGGATATGATGAACTAACCCTAATATTTTTGGCTTTTTTCGTGGACTGTAGGTATGAAGAACAGACTCGATCTAAACTACGAAAAACTATAAAATCTCATCGAGCAACCTGGAAATCTGATACCACTTGATAGAGGCAAAGGTGTCCCGATGTTTCGATGAAATAGATATCGTTTTTTTGGGAGTCGACTTTGACGATCCGACTACGAACGTGCGAAGACGTCGTGCCTTAGCAATCGCTAAACCAACTTCCGAGGGTTATTGACCATGCCGGAGCACGATCAACCTGACCACGAGGGTCTATTTCCTGCGAGCAAATGAAGAACAAGCAAGAAACTAAGATTGCAATTAGGATATTGCGAATAAAAGAGGAAATCTTTATTAATGAAGCTGGGGTTCTGTGATGTCTTGGTCTGGTCGTTGGACACAAACGAAGTATGCGAAGTTGCAGCTATGGCGAACTTTTAATCTAAACAAAACCCGAAGTCCAAACGATGCCCTAAGGGCTGTATATATGGACAAGAGAGGGGGGGGGGGAATTCTGTGGCCCTTGGAGGAGGGGTCCGAAACCAACCCTAACTCTTGTTTCACCACACATACGGACTCTAAACACTGCCTATAATCAAGTATTTTGAAATTACATGGGCCTGGCCCAAAAGTAAGGTGACGCAGCACCTAGAATAGCCTTTGGACGAAATTTATGAAGTGGCATCTTGTATATTTCGTCCAAGGCTTCATGCACTCCTTATGGTGGCTTCAAAGTTCTGAAATCATCACTTGTAACTCCGTTCTTAATCCCCTTGCGCATGCCATCATCTACATGCTTGAACTTGCTCCAAGGTTCATCTTTCTTGTCCAGGCTAGGCCCTTCATTTGTAAGCAAAACAAATGTATCCAATTTAGGCAGCATCATATTCTCATGAACATTAGAACCGTTACCAAGAAACGAAAGTACCTGATAATTCATTTGGCGTGCGCGAGCTCTAGTAATTGGTCCAGTATGTATAGCAGCAGGGGCTGTGGGTGTAACAATGGTATTTATGTCCTCATCATGGAGCGTGTGGCCCGGCGGGCTACGACATACTGCATACAGGATGGTGAGCTATACAAAAAGCGACCAAATGATGTTTCCTTTCGATGCATCTCCAGGGAGTAGAGGAACGAGCTGCTAGCTGACATACACGGCAGAGACTGCAGGCACCACTCGTCATCACGTACCCTGGTCGGCAAGGTGTTCCGCAGCGGGTTCTACTGGCCTATGACACTCGAAGACGCGACCGAGCTGGTGAGGTCCTGCGAGGCCCGCCAATTCCATGCCAAGCAAATCCACCAGCCGGCACAGGGCCTCCAGACTATCCCGCTCTCGACTCCATTCACGGTCTGGGGGCTACATATCCCGGGTCCATTCTCGCGAGCGCCTTGGGGCTACCGCTACCTGCACGTCTCCATCGACAAGTTCACCAAATGGGTAGAGGTGGGGGCCATCCGCACCATCCCAGCCAGGTCGGCAGTTAAGTTCATCATGGGCCTCATGAGCCAGTTCAGGGTCCCTAACTGCGTCATCACCGACAACAGCTCACAGTTCACTAGCAATCTCTTTAGGACCTATTGTGCTAACCTTGGAACGCAGATTTGCTACGCTTCGGTGGCACACCCCAGGAGCAATGGCCAAGCCGAGCGCGCCAACGCCGAGGTCTTGAAAGGCCTCAAGACCCAGACCTTCAAGAAGAAGCTCTAAGCCTGCGGCAGGGGCTAGCACGACGAGCTCCAGTCCGTGCTGTGGTCCATCCGCACCACCGCCACCAAGCCAACAGGCGAGACCCCGTTCTTCCTTGTCTACGAAGCAGAAGCGGTTCTCCATCACTAGGTCAGGCATCGCACCGCGCAGGTCTTGGCGTTTGATGAGACGCAGTAAGATGCCATGCGGGGGATGGACCTTCTGCTGGGGGAGGAACACCACCGTGAAGCCTCGCTCCAAGTGGCAAGGTACCAGCAGGCGCTGCGATGGTACCACTGTCGCAACGTCCGCTCCAGGACGCTCGAGGTGGGCGATCTCGTCCTGAGGCGGGTGCTCTCCAAGGGAGGGATGCATAAGCTCTCACCCATGTGGGAGGGCCCATTTAGGATCACCCACGTCTCCAGGCCTAGCGCCGCGCGCCTGGAGAAGTAGGACGGGATCCCCATCCAGAACGCCTGGAACATCCAGCACCTCCGGAAGTTCTACCCATGAAGCAAGGCACAGTGCCTGTGAAGGTCTCCGCTCGTGACACTCTCACGTAATAATGAGTGGGGCTATACATGCCCCAGAGTCTCCGGAGTGCCACCCTCGGGCCTCGGGGGCTCCCTCCCACATCCTAGTGGCAACACTTAGCTCCGCGCTGGTGAGAAGACTAGACTAGGTGCCGGACGCGGCTGTTCATTTGCTTTCTGTAGTTGGCTTGCCCCTTTTTCTTTAATGAAATTTGGAGTTCTGTTGTTTCTCGATGGCTTGGTTGAACCCCCTCTTCTTTCCGATTCTTCCCCCGATTCTTTATTTTGCGCCAGGGAGGGTGGAAGTTGCCCGACGCTCTCCCTCGCATGCCTCACGAGGGGGATGGATAGGTATGCACGTGTGCGCACTCCCCTTGTCTCCGCGAGGCATCCTCGTTTGAGCTCAGGATTGGTGCATCCCCTTTTTAGTCCATGCCCCACGGGTATCGCGACGCGGTGCGTTTGCCATGACCAACCCATGCCTCAGGCCTCGTGCAAGAAGGGATAAGGATTTCTTAACGAATTTTTGCAGCTTCACGATATCGCTCAAGCCGGCAGCGGGGAAGCACCACGAGGTGCCCAGAGGTGCCCGCCCTCACGAGGTCAAGTCTACCCCAGATACATCAAGCTAAGTTACCCCTCTACACCCGCATAAGGCACATATTTCACAACACTACCTAGAAACAATAAACACACCACAAAAGCAACATAAACACCATGGTTCATTATGCCCCCTCTCAGGGCCCCATATTCGTTTCTGATGATGCAGGGGGAAAGGGAAGGAGAGGACAAGCAAAATCGGCTCCTATGAAGTGGCTCCTCATGAGGATCGGCCCCTCGGACTCAGACAGAGCCCTCCTCGTGCTTCACCGGGGCGTGACAACGGGATGACACACCACCATCCTCGAAGCGAGCCCGACGGCGTGGCGCCTGGTCGTAGCCGCCACTGCTGGAGCTCTCGCCGGAGGAGGAGGAGCCGCAGCTGGGCGAGCCACGGCGGCCACCGAGGGCGAGTTCACCCTCAGGCTCGCCACGGCCATCGCCAAGGCCAAGCACCTCGCCACCAACGTTGTCGTCTTCAGGGCCACATCCGGCGTGGCGACCGTTTTCCCTGAACACCCTCACGAAAAGGGTCACTACCCCATCAAACTTGAAGTGGAGGGTGCACCGCCTGCCCAGGCCGCACGCGTAGGAGAAAGTCTACCAGTCGCAGGCCAGGGCTACGTTGCTGCAGCAGCCGTCGGCCTACAGCCAGAGGCCGCTGGGACCTGGGGCCGGCAGTTCGCCGGCGAAGGAGCGCGAAGTTGAAGATAAGTGCCGGCCGGGTTCTCCAACCACATGACAAATTCGGGCAGCACCTCCGCCGAGTGGAAGCGCGGCCGGGGAGGCCGAGCGACCATGGCACGCCTCCCTTCATTGACGGGGCTGTCGCGCCCTAGGCGGCTCCCGCCGCGCGAAGAGGCGCGACCGCGGCCGCCAGCAACTGTGCCGGACCCCGGGGAAGTTTGCCCACACCCACGAGGGACCACAGTAGGGGTTGTGGCATGCTTGCGGGGGTGACCACGCCCCCTCTTAGGCGGTGGCGAGCCAGGACCCTCCTGGCGAGCTTTCCTCTTCTCGACGGCCGATAACCTCTTCACCGGGGCCATGAGTATCGCTGCCGGGCGGCGGAGCAAGAAGGAAGAAGAAGAAGCGGGTGGAATGGAGGAAGAGATGAGCGACGGGGGCTCTGCCCCTCTCCTCATTTATAGCCAGAGGGAGGCCAACCGCCGGCATCCATGATCTATGTTAATGATGACTTTCTTCTGCATGCAACAGGGTCTCGTCAAGTCAGGAGCAGTTGCCCAGGCAGCATGGGGAAGCGGAGACGCCCACGTCCAGTCAATCGCCATGCGTCAATCGAGGCCACAGGCTATTGGGGCCCGTGGCGCTCCTGGAAACCAAGTTCGAGCGCGCCTTGGGCCCGGGGGCTACTATCCGTGTCCTGGGAATGGGGGTACCCAGACTTTCCTGCCTACGGCCCGCCTGGTACGACCCATCTTCATCAGCAACCATTCAAGACCCTCGCGAGGAGCCAAGCCTCGTGAGGTGGATGACGCAAGACCTCCTCAGGGGCAGCCTCCCTAGGCTGGCTCCCGAGGGGCAGAGATATCTGTGCAACGGGCACCTCGCGAGGAGTGCATGAAGTGAGCCATGATGACCAAGGCCAGGCGGAAGCCAGCGGGCGCAACGTACTCGTTGCCTCTTTGGTGCTAAAGGGGAAAGCGCAGGTGAGGAGTCCCGAGGCACTACGCAAAGGTTTCCATATCGGTGCAACGAGACAAAGACCAGCATGACGGCAGGAAGGAGGTCACCGCAGAGCCCACGATGGCGTCACCACCAGAGCCTTTGGCAGGCGAAGACCACCTTTTGTCAGGATAACTTGTACTAGTTGTCCTCCTTCAAATAGGCCATTGTGGGATCCCTTCCCGCCTAATATTTGGCAAGAGGACCAGGGTCTCTATAAATAGGACTAGCCACCACCATAGAATGAGAGGATCCAGACCATCCACACACACACGAGCTCATCGAGCTCAAGAACACCTCTCCTCAGGAGGTTGTTCATCCCTTGTACTTGTTCAGCCTCGGCCTACAAGGCAGTCCACCACACCACACTGGAGTAGGGTATTACACCACAACGGTGGCCCGAACCAGTATAAACCCTTGTGTCCCTTGTTTGTTCGGGTTCGGCGAGCTAGGCTTAGAGAACTTTGCGAGAGTGGGCTCGCAGGGGAGAGAGATCTTCGTGCGCACCCCAGTGTTCGAACCTCATGGGTTTGCCGGAACCCGTAATCCGACAACGTTCCCTACCGAAACGCTTGTTGTGAGAAGCTCTGGTTTGTGAGAAGCATATCCCCAAACCTGCCCCAAATTGGACAAAAAATTTACCACTGCATGTTGATGCCGCTCCATGACAGCCTGCCAAGTTTCATGAATTTCAGACGAGCTTTGGGTTTACTAGAATTTAATGTGTAAAATGTTGAAACGAACCATGAATAATTCCAGTTCCTTTACGACACACATATAGTTGCATGTTCACTGCAGATAAAAGGTCTAGCAATTCAAACACCGTCCATTGCCGCTGTGACCCCATTATGTAATTCAAATCAAGATGAAAAATCAAGTAGATCCCACATAGTTTATTATCACCTACCATGTGAGATGCAGCACAAAATATCCTAGAGCACCGTCGGTGTATAGTACGCCTATGGCTACAGCCCACAGCCGGCGTCTCAAGCACATTAGCTCGCTCCCCAAATATCATTTCACTGTTCAATCGTCGCTGGTTAAAGATGGGCATGTGGACCCGCGTCGTGAGGGCAACTTCGGTGGCCCACTCCGGCGAGAGCACGGCTGCGGCCGCCATGCGCGTGCTAACTAGGTGCATGAGCGCGGCACAATCTATGATCGGGTGGCCAAGGAAGCCCAAACAGTCGTTGTTGCTTCTTAGGTAGTGGCAGCAACATCTGCCTCGGGGATAACAATTGGCGAGAGCGGCACAACAGTTTTCCGTTCTGAAGCGGCGGCCTTAGCCCTGATGGAGGCTACCCATGACCATGTCGAGGCCGCCCACGCCCAGCTCGTGGCGGTCATCGCACAAATCTAAGGAAGCTTCTCCGACAATGGTTGGCAACCCACGGCCGAAGAGTTGGCAATTACCGAGAGCGTTCGGGAAGCCATCCGGTCCTCCGCTACATACCTTGTGACGACGAAGCCTGCCCAAGCCCAGATCATGGCCGCCCACGCCCAGCTCGTGGCGGCCTTTTCCAAAGAGATGGCGGACGCGGATGGCGAGATACTTGCCGAGTATGGTGCGATGGATGCCATGGAGCTCCTCCCCAGGAGACCGTCGGGCGCAAGCGGGACATGGAGGCGGCGGCAGAGATCGACGAGCACCAGCCATAGTAGTACTCTTTATTTTGTTTAATTAAAAGCATATATCTTTAATTTGTTAGAGTAATGTTTAGGTCAGCTAGCTTTGTTTAATTGCTAAACTTGCTCGATTAAGAAGTGTGGGTGTGCTGTAGTCTCCTTTGTGTACCCAAATTATGCAATGACGTGCATGACCATTGTAACCAGGGAAATTCGAACCAAAATTTTTGACGTTCAAACTCATCACACATGGGTTAAGCTATCTGAATCGTTTGTGATGTTCACATATCCTACACAACTCCAAATAAGGGACCGTGTCTGATGACAGTTTGCGCGCCAGTTTTTTCACTGAAGCGATTCCAAATTTCCGGCTTCCGCGGGAAATATCTACCTCCCCGCCCCTCCCCTTACCAAAAGCCACATTTCCCCTGTTTCCACCTTCCTTTCCAAGTTGAAACCTTCACTCCTTTCTTGCAGCACCGCCTCCTCGCCGGTGGCCCTCCTTCACGCTGCTTGGCCTCGTCTATCCAGGCAGGTAATCCACACCCGACCCCCATCCTTCCACATCCCACATGCCCCGACCGCCGGCATGACACCTTCCACCCAAATCATCGACCCTTCCACCAAATAAGCACCGCCCTAAGCCATGGTGCACGTAGTATAGCCAGGATCTCAAGGAGCATTTGGCAGCGGAGAAACAAATCACGGTCGCACGCGCGGATGAGGTCGCGATGGCTGCCATTCGTGCCGACCCCTAGGTCTTGGAGGAGCACCTTGCCATTTAATAGCTACACCGATTAAGCATGCTCGGTTTACCCCTTGCGTGCATTGTTCCCGCCTTTCCTTCACAAATTCTAGTGAATTGTGCTATCTAATTTTACCATGCAATCTGTTGCTCTAGTGTATATGTTCTATATGTCATGCAGTGTGGTGCTCACTTATTAACTGTTTTGTTAATTAGTTGTCGTATTCAGTTAACTGTTTGGTTCAATTCTGCAAATGTGATGTTCAATTCTTCAGGCTGCAATTTTGTATTGTCTTCCATGTGAGAAATAAATCGAATTTATCTTTACAAAATACATGAGAAACGAATACAATAGCTATATTTCCAAGTTGTTAGGCATGCTTGGTTTGGTTATACATTGTGCAATGTGGTGCTCAGTTAACGTTTGGTTCATTTGTGTTGTGGTGTTTAGTTAATTGTTTGGTTCAATTATGCAATGCGATGTTCAATAGTTGTGGGTGCATTCTGTTATTGTATACCATGTGAGGAATAAATTGAATTTGCTTGTAGTAAATACATGAGAAACAAATATAATTGCTATATTTCCAGGTTGTTAAGCATGCTTGGTTTGGTTAACTGTCTGATCTTCTATTAGGAGTATGTTATATTGTACAATGTGGTGCTCAGTTAATGTTTGGTTCATTTGTTGTGGTGTTTACTTAACTGCTTGGTTCAATTCTCCAATGCGATGTCCAATTGTCATTGGTAGAATTTTGTATTATTGTGCATGTGAGGAATAAATCGAATTTGGCTTCACTTAATACATGAGAAACATATACAAGTGCTATATTTCCTAGTTCTTAATCATGCTTGGTTTGGATAAATGGGTTTTCCATGTGGCTTGAATTAATCTGATGAATCTGCAATGTGCTTATTTTTCATAAACATATTTTACTAATAGCATGCGAACCCTTACTTAACCTGATCACTAACTACCTTTTTCATAAACTGAGGTTTACAATCGAGGTTAGCACGTGCATGGTCCGTTTTCTAATACCACATTATTGTGCAATTGCAGGAACCATTCTAATATTTAGGTTTTTAACAATTTGGTCTTGCACATGTAGGTCCTGCTGTCCGAGGTTTTGACCCACTGTTCAACCCTTTTTGCATATGGGGAAATGAATTGTCCATGAATATCAATCAAGTCAAGAAACTCAGAAATATTATTAGGATAAAGAAATTAGCGACAAAAAACAACAAGATCTTTGTCTGCACAATGAAGAAGACATCAGTTCACTACAAGATGGTACTAACTATTATACCTTGCCTTTTTTTATTCCTTCACCCCATTTCCAATATAGAGAAGATATTTATGCACATCCTTGTTTTCAGGCCTTTCCAAAGCAGTTCACTGATGATTACCTCTCAAACCACCTCTATGGCCAGGAGGAGAGGAAGGTTTGCATACAACACCCACAGTTCAATATTGAAGTGTTTCTAAAGAGGACGAAGGACGAACGGTCAATCATCCACAAGCACTAGCCTAAAGTTGCAAAGACCTTCAACATGAATGGAGGATCAATATTCGCCTTCCGCTTCAGCAGTTTTCCAGATGAGATGCATCTGCCTATATAACGTCTATGATGCTAATTTCGAAAGGTTCTACATGTTGCATGTGAAACTTGGTGCTGGTGCAGTTGTGTAACGGGGTAGCTGAGTGCTGAAGATATATCATGTTGTACTCTGATGTACTTCAATTATGAAATCCTGCTTCCTTAATATGGAAATGAAATATATTATGTGCTTAATATGAATGTCAATTAGATTAATAAATGGATTATTAATAATTGGACAATTAGCCTGCTAATGGCGAATTAGCCTGCTAAATGGGTTTTGCTATTCCAAACGGTTATTGAGAAAATACCATGGGCGATGACCTCAGGCAACGCGCACAGTTTCTAGGAATAAACCGTGTTGGATCAATGAACAATAACACACGACCTTCTCTTGAAAACTATTTGTGTTAGGCCACCTTGCGCAAACGTTTACGACATAAAAACTATGTGTGATGGACAACCTTTGCCACACAGTTTCTTCTATGCACCGTGTATGATGCATTAAATAACGCAAACGATTAAATTGTTAATATCGTGTGCAATGGCAACACTAACATGAATGATTTAAGGGGGAAAATTGTGTGTGATGTACCTGTGAACGGAAACGTTTTCCTTGGAGCGACTTTGTGGGATGTACATATGAACGGAAACGTTTAGCGGGGACTGACTGTGTGGGACATACTTGTGACCGGAAACAATTTCGCGTGTATAATAGTATTTTTAGCTCTACTATACGTATTTCCGTATTTGAGCGCTCGACGGTCACACACGACCTCATTTTGCTGAATGTGTGTGCCAGGAGGGCATATCCCCGATGGTTTCTGGGTCGTGTGGGAAGGACCCCCTATCACCGTCACTCACTAGGCGATGGTTCCAAATGCCGTCGCGGAAAGGGGTTAAAAACTGTTTGTATAGCACCAACGCATACCATTGAGGCGTCTTTTTTTTCTTTCAAACGGGCAATAAGCTGGAGAGCTGGAGAGTGTCTCTAATGGGCTGCCTCTAGTGTTAAGGCCCTCCATTATGAAACACAGGAAGCCGACTGGGCCGATACAAAATCCTATCCATCTTAAAGCCCATTTGTTTTTTTGTGAAGAAAGGCCCATATTTCTTGAAGAGGGAGCGATCCCAAAAAAACCCTCCCTCCTCCTCGCTTCCACTTATACTGCAGCTCACTAGACTCTCCTGCTTCCGTCGTCCCCCAATCCCCCCCACTCCCCGTCTTCCTCCCTCGTATAGAAAACTCCCGCTCACCTTCTTCCTCACTCATACAGAAAACATGATGTAGTGTGGAACCCTAGATGACCGATCTTTCATGAAAGGAGCGGATCCCGCGATGAACACGAAGAACACGAGGATAAAACACGAAGGGAAACATGAGAGAATCACTCAAACCAACAAGATACAGTCATACATATGCTAGATCCTCGAAACACAAAAGGAGATACAAGATCCACGATCAATAAGGGACGATACAAAGGTAGCCGGTTCTTCTCCATGAGGAGGTCTTGAGGGCGGTTCTTCCTGTAAAGGGGTCTTGAATCCGCTTGGGGGATCTTCTCCGAAGAGGTTGTGGAGTACAAAGGAGAAGTAACCAAGTGGATGAGCACAACTCTATCTCTAATATGAGCTATCACATTGCTAACCCCAGAAAGAGGGAGGAGGAGGAGTACATATAGTCTAGGTGGTCAAAGGGGTACATGGGCCTCGGCCCTTCACTGTGCGCACACAGGCAGAGCCGGATGTCTAGGCGTTGGGCCAGATGTCCGGGCCTTTGTGAGGAGCCGGATGTCCGGGCTTGCGGGTCGGATGTCCGGGCTAGCGGGGCTGGTCTCGGTGCTCTATTGATAGCCTGCATTGTCTTTCCGGGCAGGTGCCGGATGTTCGGCCCGTCGCGGGGCGCCGGATGTCCGGGGGTCGGTCAGATGTCCGGCCGCTGTAGAGTCGCCTGGCGCCCGTCTCTCTCTGGTCTTCTTCTGGTTGGTGGCGCCGGAGGTCCGGGCTCCTGCCGGATGTCCGGCCGCTGTAGCTCCGTGGTGACTCCACTTGAGGCACTTCTTGATCCGCTTCCGTGTGGACTTGTCCTATGCTTCGAGCATCTCCATGGTATCAGGAATCTGATCTTGTAGTCACGGGATGAGGAATCTGATCTCATGTCATCACCTGTTGAGGATTTACCAAAGCGCCCACGTCTTGAGAATTTTTGAATTTCCTCATGAGCATTGCTAGCTCCTCGCTTAGTTCTTCAGGACCACCAAGGCTGCTACCAGAATCCTCACCTTCGGATTCAGAGACTGCCTTGGCCTTTAGTGCACATGATCTGCCATAGCTCGGTACATAGAGATCTCTCTTCTCAGCAAGTTGGAACTCATGAGTGTTTAGCCTCTCGAGGATATCAGCGGGATCAAGTGACTTGTAGTCTCCACGTTCTTGTATCATCAGTGCCAGAGTGTCAAATGAGGAATCAAGCGATCTCAGCAATTTCTACACCACCTCATGGTCGGTGATGTCAGTGGCACCAAGTGCTAGAAGCTCATTTGAAATGTCAGTGAGGTGATCGAAAGTTTGCTGAACATTTTCATTGTCGAGAATTTTGAAGCGGTTGAAGAGATTGCGAAGCACGTCAACTCGAGAGTCGCGCTGAGTTGAGACTCCTTCGTTGACTTTGGACAGCTTGTCCCAGATAAGCTTCACTGTCTCCAAAGCACTCACTGTGCCATACTGACCTTTTCTCAGAAGGCCACACATGATGTTCTTCGCTTGAGAGTTGAGTTGCTTGAATCTCTACACATCAGCAACGTTGATGGTAGGAGTGACAGAGGGAACGCCATTTTACAGAACGTACCAGCGATAGTTGTCAATTTCCTCAAGATGCATTCGCATCTTGTTCTTCTAGTAGGGGTAGTCGGTCCCATTGAAGGTAGGACACCCAACAGAGACCTTGATCATACCTGCAGTTGACATAACTAAAACTCTAGGCGGCTAAACCAAAATCACACAGAACAAGGGAGTACCTTGCTCTGATACCAATTGAAAGTGTGTTATATCGACGAGAGGGGGTGAATAGGCAATTTTTGTAAATTCGTCACTGAGGAATTTCAGCTTGAGGAAATTCCTCAGCAACGAACTACATAGCAGCGGAATAAAACTGAGATGCAAGTATAACAGAGTGGTAGCACAGTCATCATGATGAAATGAAAACAAGCACATAGTACAATTAGCGTAAACACAAGATAAGCAAGCTGAAGACAAACTGAGTGAAGAAATAGGATTGAGGAAATTGAGAAAGTCTTCATTCAAAGTTTACAAACAGTAATGATCAAGTACTTCTACACAAAAATGAGGAAATGAAAGAGTTGAGGAAATAGAACCAGTAGCTTGGCAAAGACGATTATTTGGTAGACCAGTTCCAACTGTTATGACAGTCGTATGTCTGGTTGGAGCGGCTAGGTATTTAAACATGAGGACACACAGTCCTGGACACACAGTCCTCACCGTATTCTCCTTGATATAAGGTCACACAGACCTTGCCCAATCACTCGTGGTAAGTCTTTACGTGACTTCCAAACCTTCACAGACTAGGTCACTCGGCGATCCACAATTTCCTCTTGGATGCTCTAGACCATGACGCCTAACCATCTGGAGGATGCACAATCCTCAAAGATAACAAGCGTCAGTTACACACAGGAACAATTTCTTCAGTGATGCTCAATCACTTTGGGTTTGTAGGTGTTGGTTTGGGGTTTCCTCACTTGATGATTTTTTCTCAAAGTCCTCGGAGGATGGGATGCTCTGAATGACAAGTGTCAGTTTCTCGCGGAGCAGCCAACAAGCTAGTGGTTGTAGGGGGCGGCTATTTATAGCCTAGGGAGCAGCCCAACATAATAAGACATAGATGCCCTTCAATGATATGTCTGTTAGCTAGGTAGATATTTTGGTATAGCTGGCGCATAGCACAGCAATGGTCGGAAATTTGAGCTCTCAAATTCCGGGCTATCACGTTCCTCACTTGTAGGCAATCCGCATTGGCAAATTCCTAACTCCTCAGTCAGAACAAATTCCTTAGAGACCAGGAGATCTTCGTCTCTGTCACTGAAGAAATTGACTGAACTGTATGAGATTTCCAATGGCTTCACTCGAAAGGATTGGTAGGTGTAGGATTTTGAGATGAGCATCACTTTGAAAATTTTCCTTAGTTTTACCTCGAACCCCTTTAACAGTACGGTGTTTCCTATGACTCAAGAATGATAAAATGAAACTACAAATCAAAAGTCTGCATGCTTCATATTCCTCGCATGAATATCAAGTCTTAAGGATCACACAAATTTCTACTCTTTCAAAGTCTTCAGAAAGCCAAAGTCTTTAGTTGAAGACATTCATTTTTAGGGGTCGACTTTCTCTGTAAATATCAAACTCCTCATAGACTTATAGACCGTTGTACACTCACAAACGCATTAGTCTCTTAACCTATAAGTCTTCAATACACCGAAATCACTAAGGGGCACTAGATGCACTTACAATCTCCCCCTTTTTGGTGATTGATGACAATATAGGTTAAGTTTTCAATGGGGATAAACATATGAAGTGTAAATACTGATATTGAGGAATTTGATTGCATGATATAGAAGAACTCCCCTAGAAGATGTGCATATGTGAGGAATTTTCCTTGAAGAGCAAATGCACATTGTAGAATAGAATCATGGAGGTCTCCCCCTATATCTTGTAGTTCATACACGCATTTAACATATGATATGAAGAATTTGAAATGCATGATGAAATGTGGTGACTGATGAAATTCAGCATGCGTGTATTAACATATATGAGGAAATAGCATGCAGAAAACATAGTAAAAGTATCAGACCACCATCGGCCTTAAGTTTACAACTCGATCCAACAAATGCTTCAAAAGAACGAGAGTTGTAACTTCGCAAAAAAATGCCCATATATATAGACCCGCTTGAAGACTAACTCAAATTTCTGCCCCTTTGTCATCGAATGACCAAAAGGGATGAAAAATGAGGACTAACGCCCCTGAAGAATATCATCATGATGTCGATGGAGGAGCGCCAACGTTGTTGGGGTCGCCCGTTGATGTAGGGCCTGCCACAGTGTTGTTCAAGTCTTCATGTTCATCAGTCTCGCGCGATGAAGAATATGAACTGGCCAAAACCTGAGGAACTTTGACCTTCTTGAATTTCTTCGAAGGTGGTTGTGCCCAGTCAAAGTCCTGTTGAAATTCCATCTTCTTGAGATCTTCAGCACTTTAGAGGTTAGATAGAATAGCCCAGGTGCGGTCAAAGACTTCATGCAGATAGTAGTGATTCTTCACAGTATTTTGAGTGATTGTCATGTTCTGAAGAATAGCACTAAACCGACGTTCGACCCACTTGTGGTTGCGATCAACCTTGTGATGAAGACTGGGGAGAAGCTCATGATCAGTCATCACCCTTAGAGCAGTGGCTTGAGGAAATTGCCTTGAAGCATTTGCGACAGAGTCATCATTGGTGGAGTGGAATGCAGCTTTGCGAAACTGGCCACCCAATGGATGAATGCCTTCATCAATAACAGCAGCCTTGCCCTTCTCATCAGCCGAGGAAATACTCTGTTTGAGGACTTCAATTGGGGGCAAGTAGTTGACGTGATTTTGCAAATCAGCCTTGTAATGAATGGAAGACCTTGTTCTGATGAATCTCATGATCCAGGGAGCATAAGGCTTCAATTCAAATGGTGACAAAGCGGCATTAGCCAAAGTCCTCATGAAGAAATCGTGGTAGTTGATAGGAATACCATGTATGATGTTGAAAAGCAGATTCTTCATGATGCCAACAACTTCTTCATCATCAGAGTTGTGGCCCTTAATTGGACTGAGGGTTTTGGTCAATATCCTGTATATGGTCCTTGGCACATACGGCAGTTCCTTGATGAGGAATTGGGTCCTTGGAGCTTGTCCAGGCTTTAAAGGCTTCATCAGCACTTGCATCAAATGATTTGATAGCTCAGGTTCATCATAGATGCACCTTGCACCTTAAGTGGGAGGACTGACTGGGAGAGTGTGAAGTAAGTCAGATGTCGGTGCTTTGTAGTGAGTATGTTCAGTCATACAGTCCAGTACCCATGAATTGACGTCTTCAACGTTGCCAGTGATGTGCAACATGGCATATAACTGAAGAATGAGTTCTTCATTCCAGTTGTAGATGTCGGTGCAGAGGTTGAGCAGCCCAGCATCATGAAGAACACTGAGGACTAGGGTGAAGTAGGGCATCGACTCCATGTCCACATGAGGAATTTGCTCATGGTCAAAGATCTTGTCCTTATCAAATAGCAGTAAAGAATAGAAGTTCATTTGACTTGTTGTCCAAAAGCGCTTGCGTCTAAGTCTTGCGGAGTCATATGGATTGTAATCTGTGAAGAATATGTGCTCAGCAAAGAAGTCATCATCATTGAACTTCTGCTTCTTGGAGTGAGGATTCCGAGGCTTGGGCTGAAGATTTGCAGTTGTTGCCATCATAGCCTCTTGAATCACAGTCTCATGAGCCACATGCTAAGGAAGTTCAGTGGGATTCTCTTCAGCAGCCTTGGCCTCCATCTCAATAGCAACATTTTCATCAGCGCTAGTGGCTGGAACTTCTTTAGGTATAGTGAGGAGAGATGTCTGGTGTTCTTTAGAGCCCGTGTGAATTTCTTCGGTCTGGACAGGGGACTGAGGAATCTGTTGCAGAGGTGTGTACAGTGGTGAATTGGGGTGATGACTTTCCCAGTATTTATCATTCAGAATAGGAGTGGTGCACCCAATGTCCACGTCTTCCCCTTCCTCATCTATTTCTTCAATGCCGGCCTCTTCAACAGTAAACTGAGGCATGGGCGATGAAACCAATGGAGTTGAAGGGATGTTATCCACTTCAATTTCTTCATCCAATTTCTCCGTCGAAGCAGCAGAAGATCTTCTTCATCGGATTCAGTTGGAATAACATAATCCTCACCAAATGGAACAATCTCCTTTGGTGGCATGCTTGATAGAGGAACAACATCTATAGGATTTTCATAGGATCTTGTCAAAGTCTTCGCCTTCTTTGGAGCGTAAGACTCTGAGGAAGCATATGCTTTCCTTTTCTTCATAGCCGCTCTCTCTACAGCCTTGGTTTTCTTCGCTTCTGATGCAGAAGGAAGGTTGATGCTTGTTATTTGTGTAGGAGCAGAGGAAATTGGTTCGGTTTCTTCAGGCACAACTGATGCAGTTGTCCTGCTTGGTCAATCTCTTCAGGCCCTATAGTAGATGCTTCAACAGGCCTGGCTTGTTCTTCAGGCGCAACACCAGAGGTTGCCCTGGCAGTTTCGTCAGTGGTTGGAATGTCTTCATCAGCCCTGGTGCTTTCAGCTTCTTCAGTAGCCTGATTTTCATCAGCGGTGCTGGCATATTCTTTAGTGGGCTGAGCAGATGCTTCATCCTGAGGAATTTCATGTTGCGTTGGGTCTGCAACATTTGAGGTGAATCCCTTCGCCATGTTGACGAATCTGACCTTGGCTCCCAGCCAATCTGCACGGTATATGTCAAATTCATCACTGAGTGCTTTGATCTCAGCTTGTATGCTCACAAGTTCATTAGTTGCCATTTTTACAATGTTCTTCTTCAGAAGATGCTCTTTCTTGTACTGAGCTTTCTTTAGCTTCCTGGCCTTCTCAAACTTCCATTTTTCTTCGCCTATGAAGGCTGTCAGCATGTGGTTCTGGCTAGGTGTGAGATTGAAATCAGGCATAGGAGTGTTTGGGTCCTTGTGCCAGAGATCAATGAAGTCTAGGATCATCTTGGGATCCAGAAGAAAAGGCACATTGGTGCCTTTGGCTGAAAGTGCAACTATCCCTGGGTGGTTTTGGTAATTCCTAACAACATATAGCTCATTGAGCTAACATTATTCCAAGATTAATATTTCAGGAAAAGCTCAATGAATGGCATGGCATGGATGAGGAAAGTGGATCCCTCAAAATTCTAAGGACAAAAAGTTTGGCTCAAGCTTCAAGATCAAGACTCTACATTTTATATTTTAGTGATCCAAGATTCAAGATCAAGACTCTACATTTTATATTTTAGTGATCCAAGATCACATTGAGTCTATAGGAAAAGCCAATACTATCAAGGAGGGATGAGGTGTTGCTTAATGGCTTGCTTGCCTCAAAGTGCTTAGTGATATGCTCCAAAACCCTCAACTACCTTCCCACATCCACATGACCTAAACCAAAAGTCAAACTCGGCCCCCACCGAGTTTCAAATGTCATAGACCACTGCCACAAACCCTAGGCAAATCGGTCTCACCGAGATGGGAAGTAATCTCTCTGTTTCCCTTCATAACATTTCGATCTTATCGAGATGAGCGATCGGTCCCACCGAGTTTACCTGACCAACTCTCTGGTTAGCATATTACCAAAATCGGTCCCACCGAGTTTGTGTAATCGGTCACATCGAGATTACGTTATGCCCTAAACCTAACCATATCGGTCCTACTGAGTTGCATCTCAGTCCCATCGAAAATCCTAACGGTCACTAGGTTTGCTGAATTGGTCCGACCGAGTTTGACCATTCGGTCCCACCGAGTTTGGCAAATTGTGTGTAATGGTTAGATTCTGTGTGGAGGCTATATATACCCCTCCACCCACTCTTCATTCGAAGAGAGAGCCATCAGAACATACCTACACTTACAATACACATTTTCTAAGAGAGAACCACCTACACTTGTGTTGAGGTCAAGATATTCCATGCCAACCATATGAATCTTGATCTCTAGCCTTCCCCAAGTTGCTTTCCACTCAAATCTTCTTTCCACCAAATCCAAATCCTGTGTGAGAGAGTTGAGTGTTGGGGAGACTATCATTTGAAGCACAAGAGCAAGGAGTTCATCATCAACACACCATTTGTTACTTGTTGGAGAGTGGTGTCTCCTAGATTGGCTAGGTGTCACTTGGGAGCCTCCGACAAGATTGTGGAGTTGAACCAAGGAGTTTGTAAGGGCAAGGAGATCACCTACTTCGTGAAGATCTACCGCTAGTGAGGCAAGTCCTTCGTGGGTGACGGCCATGATGGAATAGACAAGGTTGCTTCTTCGTGGACCCTTCGTGGGTGGAGCCCTCCGTGGACTCGCGCAACCGTTACCCTTCATGGGTTGAAGTCTCCATCAACGTGGATGTACGATAGCACCACCTATCGGAACCACGACAAAAACATCCGTGTCTCCAGTTGCGTTTGAATCCTCCAAACCCGTCCCTTTACATTCTTAAAAGTTGCATGCTTTAATTTCCGCTGCTCATATACTCTTTTTCATGCTTGCTTGAATTGTGTGGAGATTGCTTGACTTTTGCTAAGATAGCTTAAATCTGCCAAGAACTAAAATTGGGAAAAGGCTAGATTTTTATTTGGTCAAGTAGTCTAATCACCCCCCCTCTAGACATACTTTCGATCCTACAAGTGGTATCAGAGCTTTGGTCTCCATTTGCTTTGATTTCCATAGCTTTTGGTGGTCATAGCCTTGGTTTCACAACCTAGGAGAGTATGGCGTCTAGTGAGGGAAATTATCACCGTAGAGGTCCTTACTTTGATGATACTAATTTTGCTAGTTGGAAGCATAAGATGAAAATGCATATTCTTGGACATAACCCCGCCGTTTGGGCTATTGTGTGTGTTGGCTTGCAAGGTGAATTCTTTGATGGGAGAGAACCGAATCGTGAAGCTACCGCGGATGAGTTGAAGATGCGACAATACAACGCTCAAGCTTGTGATATCCTCTTCAACGGATTGTGCCCCGAAGAATTCAACAAAATCAGTCGTCTTGAGAATGCAAAGGAAGTTTGGGATACTTTGATTGATATGCACGAAGGTACCGACTCCGTCAAGGAAACCAAATTGGATGTGCTTCAAAGTCAACTTGACAAGTTCAAAATGAAGGATGGTGAAGGTGTCGCTGAAATGTACTCTAGGCTTGCTCTTATCACAAATGAGATTGCCGGCCCAGGGAGTGAAGAGATGACCGATAGATTCATCATCAAGAAGATCCTAAGAGCCTTGGATGGAAAATATGATACCGTGTGCACATTGATCCAAATGATGCCAAATTACAAAGATCTCAAGCCAACGAAAGTCATCGGAAGAATTGTTGCTCATGAGATGTCACTCAAGGATAAAGAGGAACTTCACAACAAATCAAGTGGTACTTACAAAGCCTCATGTGAAGCCCCCACATCATCGAGTGAGAAACAAACCTTCAATGAAGAATTGAGCTTAATGGTAAAGAACTTCAACAAGTTCTACAGGAGTAGGAGCAAAGAGAGAAGCTCCAAGTCAAGGTCCTACAATGATAAAAGATCTTCTAGTCGAGAGAGAAAATGCTACAATTGTGGAAGGCCCGGACACTATTCCAATGAGTGTACGCCCCCTACAAGAGAAGAGAAGATTCTCCCAAGAGAAGAAGTAGAAGAGAAAATCACCATCTAGAGAAAGAAGGAGTAGAGATGATCGTTATGAACGAAGACCCTCACGGAGAAGCAAGGATTCGTAAAGAAAGGACAAGTAATCAAGGAGCTACACAAAACGAAGACATAAAGCTCATGTTGGTGAATGGGTATCCGACTCCGACAACCACTCCGAGAGAAGCTATCACTCTGATTTCGAATATACTCAAGATGAAGGTGTTGCCGGTCTAGCACTTTTGAAACCAACTCCTACGACATATTTGACTCACCAAATGAAGGAGTTGGAACATGCTTCATTGCTAAAGGCCCAAAGGTATCACACCTCGTGTATGTCGATTTCAATAGTGATGAAGATGACTTGTTAGGTGATGATGATTTACTTGTTGACAACTCTAGTGATGAATACTATGATGAAACGTCAATTAATCATGCTAATCAAGATAAAACGAATGACAATGATAAGGAGAAGATTGAGTCTCTAACTAAAGAACTAAACACTCTTAAGTTAGCTCATGAAACTATCCTAGGAGATCATCGATGACTTTTAAGGACTCATGAGAAATTACGCTTTGAAAAGCTCAACCTTGAGCAAGAGCATGAGTTCTTAAAAGCAATCAATGATGATCTTCGTAAGAAAAGTTCTTCTTACATTGCCAAGCATTTACTCTTATCCACTTACATGCCTCAAGTCAAGTCTAGTAACAAGAACAAGAAAGATTCGTCCTCTAGTAGTAACAATAATCATGCTAAATCCAATATTGTTGCTTCTAGTAGTTCTCCTGATTCCACTAATGATTCTCTTAGCCAAGTTACACTTGAGAAAGAAAATAGCTTATTGAAGGGAATTATAGAGAAAGGTGTTTACAAGAGCCTTGCCGGAAGTGAGCAATTCGAGGAAATTGTACGCAAGCAAGGAAGGCACCGGAAGAATCAAGGTGTTGGTTTTGAACGAAAGTTCAATGCCAATGGAGTTGAGTGGGAAGAAGATCATTACCCCAAGATGAAGTTTGTTCCTCAACAATAGATATATGATCCTACTTCTCTCAAAGGGACACAAGCTCAAGATGATCTTCCACCACAAGACCACAAGCAAAAAGGCAAGGACAAGCTTCAAGAGGAAATTGATGCATTTGAAGAAGCTCCTAAGGCCTTGGTCAAGTGGGTTCCCAAGACTACTTCAAGTTCCACTTCATCAAGTACAACTACAACATCGAGGATTCCCATCATGATGGTGTGGATCCCGAAGAAGAACTAGAGAGTTCTTGAGGGTGACTCCGCCAACATACTTCACTCTTATCATCTTGGCAAGAACAAGTGCAATCAACTTCCACATCTTGCACTAGTTCAAGGAGTCACAAACCCTCTTGTTGGTAAGACAAGGGACAAGGTAACCTAAAAGCTTTCATAGACATCATCTTGTGTGTGCATCACTCTATGTCTATGGATGTCCTTGTTTGTTCCTTGTGGGACTTACCCGTGTAGGTATTGAAAGTGCAACTCACTCCAATGGATAGCTCCAAATGATCTACATCAACATTGAGCATCCACATCTTCAACATCTATATGAAGTAATCATCGACAAAACCCAAGGTTAGTTCATCCCTCTTAGGGGGATCTCACATATAGGGGGAGCTTTACTCTAAGAATTGAGCTAAAGCAACTCTAATGGTGTGAAAACACAACAATGCTTTATGTAAAAGTGGTAACCCCACTTGTGCTTAAACGATGAGTATGACCTATGATCAAATGTTCGCATTTGACTCCTAAGTCAATATACTCATATATAGATGACCTAGTCATCGCCAATTGTTTGATAGATGCTAGAATTGGTTGTGCATGCTTTGCCACATATTTCAATTGCCATTTTATTGTGTGAGCATGTTGATTGCATATTTTACTCATTCGAGGACATCCACCTGTTGTTTTGATTGATTGGTTTTCTTTTATTTTGCCAAGTGGATGGACAAGAATGCCTAAGAACCCTCTCTAGCTATCTATGCTTTTCTCGTCTCAAACTCTATTCATGCTACATCACAAAATTTGATCAAGTCAGATTCGAACCACTCTGTGTGAGGAGCACTCGGAGTCCCCGATTCATCATAGACTTAAACTTCCAAAACTTCTTTGTGTGTTTCGGTCTGACCGATTCCTCCATTTCGGTCATACCGAGATCACTAAGTCAATCTAGGTTTTCAATCTCGGTGCAACCGATTTGAACTTTTCGGTCACACTGAGTTGCTGTAACTGTCAACAGTTATGCATCTCGGTGCCACTGAGTTGTTCCACTCGGTCACACCGACAGGGTCGGGCTATATATACTCATGGGCAAAATTTTGAAAATTTCTCCGAAACCCCTTCGCCCGCGCATAGCTCGCTCTGCCTCCTGGGTCTCCGGATTGTCCTCCTCATTGCCAGCTGCCTCCTGTCGCTGGTCTCCGCCGCCGTCAACGGAATTCTTCCCCGCCGTTGCCACTGTAGCGAGTTCATCGCCAAACTAGGGTATGTACTCGATCACAGTGCTATCCCCGTCCGATTCCTAGCACATTGTGTTCATTATGATTCTTGCCACGATTGAAACACTTCTATCCAGTCAAAACACTCCACAGATTAGAGTTGAATCGAAAATTTAGGGTTAGGTTTCCGCCGAAACCATCTCGGACCCACCGGGTTGCAGAACTCGGTTCCACCGATTCGGCCAAGGCCATTGCACATGTAATTTTAGGTCTGACCGAGAATTGCAAATCGGTGTGACTGAGTTCAGGACTTTGTGAAACCCTAGCAGTCTCGGTGCCACCGAACCGTGACTCGGTCTTACCGAGTTCACTAGTTTAGGTTCCAACAGCTGCTTCGGTATCACTGAGTTTGCAAATCGGTTGATCCGAAATGCTTTCTGTGGAAAACTAAAACTAAGTTTTTGACTCATTCTTTTGCAAAAATCTCTATATTTTGTGATGCTCATCCACTCTATCTCATCTATAATCTATTCACAGGGTCTGCAGTTAGTGCTTGCAACATGTCTGACCAGAGTGACAGCCAGAACAGGTCAGAGGAGCAGGTTCACCTGAGTGAGGGCACTAGTCCCTCTAGCAGTTCAGATGATGGTAGCAGGAGCACCCCAAGCAATTTGCCAAAGGCTGCCACTAGAGCAAGCAAGAAGAAAACTTCAGAGTCTGAGGATGAAGACTATGTGGCCACTGAGGATGATGCCACATCAAAGAAGAAAGTGGTTAAGAAGGAGTACAGCTGAGCTATAGTTAAGCCAAGGATGAAGATCAAAAGGCCAGCAGGAAGACAACCAATGTCTAAGGCCAGAGCATTCACTCAAGCATCATTGGAATCTCAACGCAAAGAGCCTGCTACAGAAGGAAAGAAAAGGAAGGAAAGGGTCAAGAAGACCATGGCCAGAGTGATTGGAAAGGCTTCCATGATGGAAGAAGAAGAGGAAGAAGAGGTTGCTGCATCAGCACCCAAGGCACAGAAGCTGATGGGTGATTCTATAAGGTCAGGGGCTGCAACATCAAAGCCCAAAGAAGCACCCAAAGCTGCCTCCAAGCCTAAGACTACACCAAAGAGAAATACCAGAAACATACCAGCTGCTGAGAAGAATAAGGCCCTAGTGCCTGAGGCTGTTGCTGAAGAAGAAGATGAAGAGCATGTTACGAGAAAATTGAAGCCAAAAATTCCAGACCACAATGATGCTCATCCTGTGGCTAAGAACATGAAGATCAGGAGAGACTCTGGACTGAGGAAATGGAGAGAGACAGATCCATATGCTACCAGGAGAAGGACTGCTATTGATTACAGGTTCCACACAAAGGAACAGCAGGATTTCTATGAGACAATTCTGTTTGACAAGAAGCCTATAGTGTGTGATATGAGGTGGGTCAATTGGACCTACATGAAGGAAAACGAGGAACACTATCCTGGTGTTTGATAGCTTCAGTGCTTGTGGAGTTGCAGACTTTGTTGGGCAGAAGCTCACAAAGTGGAATGAGGAGCTCATAATACAATTCTACTCCACAGCACACTTCTATCCAGATGGCAGGATAGTATAGATGTCTGAAGGTACAAGGTACCACTCAACTATTGAGGAATGGGCAAATCTGATCAATGCTGCTAAGGAAGAAGAAGATGACTTGGATGTCTATGCCAAGAAGAAGATGGATCACAACTCTATGGCAAACATGTACAAGGAGATTCCTGAAGAAGATCTTGAGACTCACCAGTTTGGGTCAGTAAAACACTTGCTGTCAGGGCTGCCTACAATCAATTGGATCCTTAGGCACAATCTCTTGCCCAAGTCTGGTGATCACAGAATGATCAGAGTCCATGCAATTAACTTGCTACATATATTTGATGTGCCACATAAGTTCAAGGTCATGAGCCTTATAGTTGAGACTATCAAGAGGACTGCAGCTGACCAGAAAAGAAGTTGTGGATATGACCCACAGATCCAGGAGTTGATAAACTCAAAGATGGGCACATGCACATACTTGTTGGATAAGGAACACTTGCCTATCTACCCAGACTTTAAGGACAACCAAGTTGTGATGAATGAAGATGAACCCTCCTCAGTACAAGCACAAGCATAGAAGGAGAAGGCAAAGATGGAGAAGGCTGCCAAGATGCCAACTCAAGAGGAGGCATCTGAGTACTTTTTGAAAAGCAAGCAGGACCAGCTTGGTTACTTGATAGCATCATCTCTGAGGATTGAGAAGGGGTTGGCCACCCTAAGTCAAAACTAGGAGAGCCTGGAAAGAATCGTGGAACAAAAATTCTATGATTTAGATGTCAAAGTAACTGAGATTCAGTCTGTTGTGGAGCAGCTACAAGATGACATGCAGGAGAGGAAGGGCAAGACAACCATTGATGCATTTGCCAGAGTGCCTCGAGCTCAGAGATCTGCTGCAGTGCCTGTTCCAGACACCAGAGTCACTTCATCTGCACTAGCTACAGCTCCAGCGCAACCAGCTCCAGCACCTACTCCAGCAGCTCCATCTACTTCAACTGAAGCCTTCGTCCTTGGCATTCTCTGGACACCACCACCTGAAGACCAAGCCTGAGAGACGTTCTAGTGCTATGCATTTTCTATGAACTTTTTGGTAACTTGTTTCCAAAGGGGAAGAAAAATGTATAGATCATAGGCTTCAAGAGAGAGAGAGAGAGAGTTTGCTTTTGTTCTCTCTTGTCTTCTTGGTTGAACTTTGTTTATCTTTTGATTGCTTGAGATACTATGCTATTATTTGTGAGACATTGAGGATCATGTGGTTGATCATAAGCTACACTTATGCTTGTTAGATGATATTATCTTACTTATCCTTATATGATCATTCACTTTGCTTGGTGATGAGTGCATGCATTTAATTCTTATCATTTTGAGCGCTCCACCAAGATGTATGTGACATGGAAGAGTAACCCATGATCCTAACTCATTGTGCATTTGCAGTCCAAAGCAAATCTTAAGATATGCACAAATTTAGGGGGAACTCTTGCTTTTCACATACTTCTCAAAGCGACGATATCTTTCACTCTTATTATCATTTGTCGAAGCTTTGATCTATATGTTGTCATCAATTACCAAAAAGGGGGAGATTGAAAGTGCAACTATCCCTGGGTGGTTTTGGTAATTCCGAACAACATATAGCTCATTGAGCTAACATTATTCCAAGATTAATATTTCAGGAAAAGCTCAATGAATGGCATGGCATGCATGAGGAAAGTGGATCCCTCAAAATTCTAAGGAAAAAAAGTTTGGCTCAAGCTTCAAGATCAAGACTCTACATTTTATATTTTAGTGATCCAAGATCACATTGAGTCTATAGGAAAAGCCAATACTATCAAGGAGGGATGAGGTGTTGCTTAATGGCTTGCTTGCTCAAAGTGCTTAGTGATATGCTCCAAAACCCTCAACTACCTTCCCACATCCACATATGACCTAAACCAAAAGTCAAACTCGGCCCCACCGATTCTTTCTATCCGGCGCCACCGAGTTTCAAATGTCATAGCCACTGCCACAAACCCTAGGCAAATCGGTCTCACCGATAGGGATCTCGGTCTCATCGAGATGGGATTGTAATCTCTCTGTTTCCCTTCGTAACGTTTCGGTCTTACCGAGATGAGCGATCGGTCCAACCGAGATTGCAATGTAAACTCTCTGTTTCCCTTTTGTAATATTTCGGTCTCACCGAGATGAGCGAATTGGTCCCACCGAGTTTACTTGACCAACTCTCTTGTTAGCTTATTACCAAAATCGGTCCCACCGAGTTTGTGTAATCGGTCACAGCGAGATTACGTTATGCCCTAACCCTAACCATATCGGTCCTACCGAGTTGCATCTCAGTCCCACCGAAAATCCTAACGGTCACTACGTTTGCTGAATCGGTCCGACCGAGTTTAACCATTCGGTCCCACCGAGTTTGGCAAATTGTGTGTAACGGTTAGATTCTGTGTGGAGGCTATATATACCGCTCCACCCACTCTTCATTCGAAGAGTGAGCCATCAGAACATACCTACACTTCCAATACACATTTTCTGAGAGAGAACCACCTACACTTGTGTTGAGGTCAAGATATTCCATTCCAACCATATGAATCTTGATCTCTAGCCTTCCCCAAGTTGCTTTCCACTCAAATCTTCTTTCCACCAAATCCAAATCCTATGAGAGAGAGTTGAGTGTTGGGGAGACTATCATTTGAAGCACAAGAGCAAGGAGTTCATCATCAACACACCATTTGTTACTTCTTGGAGAGTGGTGTCTCCTAGATTGGCTAGCTGTCACTTGGGAGCCTCCGACAAGATTGTGGAGTTGAACCAAGGAGTTTGTAAGGGCAAGGAGATGGCCTACTTCGTGAAGATCTACCGCTAGTGAGGCAAGTCCTTCGTGGGCGACGGCCATGATGGAATAGACAAGGTTGCTTCTTCATGGACCCTTCGTGGGTGGAGCCTTCCGTGGACTCACGCAACCGTTACCCTCCGTGGGTTGAAGTCTCCATTAACGTGGATGTACGATAGCACCACCTATCGGAACCACGACAAAAACATCCGTGTCTCCAATTGCGTTTGAATCCTCCAAACCCTTCCCTTTACATTCTTGCAAGTTGCATGCTTTACTTTTCGCTGCTCATATACTCTTTTGCATGCTTGCTTGAATTGTGTGGAGATTGCTTGAGTTGTGCTAAGATAGCTAAAATCTGCCAAGAACTCAAATTGGGAAAAGGCTAGATTTTTATTTGGTCAAGTAGTCTAATCACCCCCCTCTAGACATACTTTCGATCCTACATTGGCTCTAGCAGCCCGTTGTTATCTGTCTCTGATGATTCCTTCTAATTCCTCATCATCAGCTTCGTCTTCACTTGACGGTACATGGAAGGCAACCTGCTTCTTGTGAGGACTTGGCCTTGTGCCTCGTCCAGCAGTGGCCTTTGTCTTCAGCAAAGTATGGCCTATTGAGGATTGAGGAGGACCTAAGGAACTTACAGATGCTCCTGAAGCAATTCAAATGCTAGTAGTCCTTTGGCACGAGGCGAGGTGCATAGGTGCTGAGGACTTTCCAGCAGCAGCTGAAGCTTTTGCAACAGTGGGAACTGGAGCTGCTTGAGAAATTTTCCATGAGGGCTTTGACGAGCTTGCCCGTGAGGGCATTGTAGCTGAGGAACTAGGATTGTGCGTAGGCTTCTTGGACATAGCATTCTTAGGCTTGCTAGCAGAGGCCTCAGCAACAGCAATAGAGTCTTCATTGAATTTCCTCGCAGCTTCCTTGGCCACTTTGGCCAACTTGGCTTGCCGCTTGGCCCATTCATTAGGGTAGTCGTCACCATGCTTGAGGCTAGTGGGATCAACAATTTGGCCAGGCACCAACGGAGGTCTTGGGCAAGGAGGGTGTAGAGAAAAGTTCTTCATGTACTTAGAAGTGACATATCTGTACTCCCTCCATTCCCATGCACATCTCCTCTCTATCCTCTGTATGCGCACCTTGTGCTCATTCTTCGTTTCTTCAGCTGGTGTGTAGTACCCTGCATAGATGTCATCAGGGATCTCAAACGCTATGTTGACTTCCAATCTCTTCCCTTCCTTCTGAGGTTTCTTGCCATCTTCCATTTTTTCAGCTGAGGAATTTGAACAACATAATTCTCTGAAGAGGTATGCAATTTGTCTTCGAGGAACGCTGCAAATGAGTTAAGTTGATGAGAACCTAGTGATTCAGCAACGGTAATGAGTACCTGTGAACAGAGTATTGGTGAGAAGAATTTGAAGAGGTCACATGCATTCTCAGAAGTTTTAAAAAAGAACAAGTTTGAGGAATTTGACCAGGAGTGTCTTGAGGAATTTCACTAAGTGGTCTTTGACTTATGTTCCAGAGTTGTATAGATTGAAAATCCACACAATTGAGGAATCTTGAAGAAAACCATAGCTTATAGAAATAGATCAAGAACAGATGCATCTGAGGTGTTTAACTAGTGGGGAAGTTGAGGAATAAACACCTTTTGAAGATTTTGTGAAAATCATCAGAATCAACATGGTCAGTAAAAATAGATTTTAATTACCCTTGACGAAGAACACGACGAACTGGGAAGTGTAGATGGGAAGTTCGTTCATTCAGATCTTCCACGCCCTAACTCGGTGGCGGAAGACAGCTACGACAGCGTCGGAGTGAAGATTTCCGCGGCTGGCGCGAGTACGATGACGACAAGGTCGAGGTAGTGAAGATCTTCCTCACTGGCGATGATGGAAGTAGTGGCGGCGCTAGGTCTGAGAGCTCGAGCGAGGGGAGTGAGGTCGAGCGGGGTAAATGAAGTCTGAGGAGGGTGATGGGTATTTATAGCCGAGGTGAAAAACCACTCGCCCGAAGAAATTGGACGAACGTGCCCCCGACCCTTCTCATCCTAGCGACATGTGTCACCAACGTACAGTGAGGTGGAGATCGTATGAGATGGTGGGTGAATAGAATAATCATATCATGGGACGTGAAATGGTTTGAGCGGCAAAAGCCAAAAATTGAGATATGAAAATTTTAATGTTTCGTTCGCAAATTCTTCAGCTGACAAGGACACAATGAAGATTTTGACCGGGTTTCAAATAGAACGCACATGAAGAATTTGTGAACAGACTTGGTTGAGTATAGCATAGAGGGGGAAGGGTCCGATCACATTCACTTAGCAGAAAAAGTCAACTTGAAGAAATAGCAATAAGTGAATGTTGTAGAGGACTAAAACTCATATATATAGCCAATGAAGAATACAATCGGAAATAGTGAAGACTATGCAAAGTTGAAGAATTTTAACAACTAAGGAATTTCACAACAGAAGAAATACTCAAATTGAAGATTTTTAACTTTGTTGGTGGCGTGATCCACCGTATAAGAATGATGATTTCAGATGCCGCGTACAATTGTCGTAGGGCTCTAAGAATCAAATTCTTCGTTAATTTCTTCACACTTAGAGGGTTAGTCTTCATTGATTGAAGAAAAACGTTACTTCATGTGTTGCACATCTAAGTCATCAATTTTGCATAAGTGTTAGGATGTGTGTCCTTATCAAAGAACATTCGAAGAATCTAAGATATTTAGCTCACAACGCAACTTGCTAAATCTCTTCTCATCCAAGGGCTTAGTGAAGATATCAGCTAGCTGTTCTTCAGTCTTCACGTGCTCGATAGAGATGTCGCCCTTCAACACATGATCTCGAAGAAAATGATGACGGATATGGATGTGCTTTGTCTTCAAGTGCTGAACTAGGTTATGAGCAATCTTGATGGCACTCTCGTTGTCACAATAGAGTGGCACATTCTTCACATTGATGTCATAGTCCTTGAGGGTTTGCATCATCCATAGAAATTGAGCACATCACGAACCAACAACAATGTACTTAGCTTCAGCAGTAGAGAGTAATACGTAGTTCTACTTCTTCGAGGACCAACATACTAAGGAACATCGGAGGAGATGACATGTGCCTGATGTTGACTTGCGGTCCACGCGATCACCAGCATAGTCAGAGTAAGAATATCCAATGAGATCAAAAGCCGAGCCCTTGGGATACCATAATCCAAGTGTTGGTGTGTGAGCTAGATATGGAACAATATGCTTCACAACCTTATGGTGTGATTCCTTCGGTGTAGCTTGAAATCGGGCACACATGCAAACACTAAGCATAATATCTGGCCTAGATGCACATAGATACAATAAAGAGCCAATCATGGAGCGGTATACCTTTTGACTGAAGTCCATACCATTTTCATCAGTGCATAGATGGCCATTTGTGGGCATAGGGATTTTAACGCCTTTGCAATCTTGCATGCCGAATTTCCTCAACACATCCTTGAGGTATTTCTCCTGAGATATGAAGATGTCGTTGCATTGTTGACAGATTTGAAGACCTAAGAAGAATTTCAGTTCTCCCATTATAGACATTTCATATTCCGCACTCATCATATAGGCAAATTTGTCAGTGTAACGTTGGTTAGTACTGCCAAAGATAATATCCTCAACATAGATTTGGCACATGAATAATTCATCATCATAGGTTTTGGTGAAAAGAGTTGGGACAAGAGAACCGGGTTTGAAGCCTTTCTTCATGAGGAATTCCTTCAAAGTATCATACCACGCCCAAGGGGCCTGCTTGAGGCCATAGAAGGCCTTATTGAGTCTGAAGACTTTGTTAGGATGCTTTGGATCTTAAAAACCTGGGGGTTGAGCAACATATACTTCTTCCTCAAGCTTACCATTGAGGAATGCACTTTTCACATCCATTTGATATAAGATGATATTATGATGGTTAGCATAAGCAAGCAATATGCGAATAGCCTCAAGTGTAGCAACAACTGCAAAAGTTTCATCGAAATCAATTCCTTCAACCTGTGTGTAGCCTTGAGCTACAAGACGTGCCTTATTCCTCACCACAAGGCCATTTTTCATCTTTCTTGTTGCGATAGATCCATTTTGTGCCGATGATATTGTGCTTGTGTGGGTCTGGTTGCTTCACAAGTTCCGAGACATTGTTGAGCTCGAATTGATGTAATTCCTCTTGCATCGCTTGAATCCACTCAGGCTCTAGAAATGCCTCATCTACTTTGGTGGCTCTGTGATAGAGACAAAAGCAAAGTTCCCACAAAAGTTAGAAAAATGTGAAGCTTTTGTGCATGTGAGAGGACCTGGTGCTTTGATGTCGTTGATGATTCTCTCAATCTGCACTTCATTAGCAACACGAGGATGAGCGAGTTGACGACGTTGAGTGGGCTCGGCATTTTCTTCAGAGCCATTTTGCTCAGGTGCACTAGCATGATGTTCTTCACGTTTTGGATTGACTTCTTCAGCAGATTCTTAGGTAGGAATGACATCCTCAGTGGCCTTGAACTTAGTGGATTCCTCAGGTGGTATTTCATCTAGCACAGGAGGTAGGTGGTCTCTTTGTGAGCCGTTTCATCGAACCGCACATCTACAGTTTCAACAACCCTGTGGTGATAGGTGTTGAAGACTCTATAGGTGTGCGAGTCTTTTCCACAACCAAGCATAAGACCTTCATGTGCTTTCGGTGCAAATTTAGAATTGTGATGAGGTTCTCTAATCCAACATTTAGCACCAAAGACTTTGAAATAACTCACATTGGGTTTCTTGTCAGTGAGGAGTTCATATGAGGTCTTTCTTGAAGAATTTGTGAAGATATACCCTGTTGATGATGTGGCACACAGTATCAATTGCCTCAGGCCAGAAGCGAGGTGGTGTCTTGTATTCATCAATCATAGTGCAAGCCATCTCAACAAGAGTCTTGTTCTTGCGCTCAACGATGCCATTCTGCTGAGGAGTATAAGGAGCAGATAACTCTTGAGTGATACAAAGTTCATCAAGATAGTCATCAAGACCAATATTCTTAAACTCGGTCCCATTGTCACTTCTGATGTGCTTGATCTTCACACCAAAGTTGGTTTAAGCCCTCGAGGAACATCATTTGAAGACTTCCTGCACTTCAGTTTTGTAAGTGATGATATGGACCCATGTGTAACGAGAACAGTCATCAACAATGAAAAAGCCATATAAAGATGCAACATTAGTGAATTTGGCATAATGAGTAGGGCCAAAGAGATCCATGTGAAGCAATTCAAATGGATGAGTGGTAGTCATGATGGTCTTTGAGGGATGCTTGGCCTTGGTCATATTTCCAGCTTCAGAAGCTCCACATAGATGATCCTTGAGGAATTTGACACCCTCGATGCCAATGACATGCTTCTTCTTCGCGAGCGTGTGCAAGTTCCTCATGCTAGCATGACCAAATCATCGATGCCATAGCTAGCCTTCTGAAGCTTTTGCAAGTAGACATGTAGCAGGTTGTGGTCCCATAGAGAAATGAACAATATACAAGTCCCCTATCCTAAAGCCTTCGAAGACTTTGGAATTGTCAGCTTCCATGATCACAACACAACGATACTTCCCAACGACAACAACCATATCAAGATCACAAAGCATTGAGACAGACATGAGGTTGAACCCTAAGGACTGGACAAGCATGACATTGTCCATGTGTAGATACTTTGAGATTGCAACCTTACCTAGACCCAATACCTTGATTTTTCCTTTTGCCGCATAGGTGATATGCTTCAGATGCGATGGAGATAAAGCAGTGTCCATCAATAAGTTCTTGTCACCAGTCATGTGATTTGTACATCCACTATCGAGGACCCACTCAGTGGCTTTGGGTTGATCATCCTGCAGATGAATTAGTGCATGTTACAAACTCATATACTTCAGTAGTGAAGAATATGACACAAATTCATCAGATCAATGTCATCAAGCAATAGAACAGATATAACAGTATGAGGACGTGAGAAATGAAAATTCATTTCTTCATGATTAGCTTGCGTCCTTTCAAGCGCATTCAGGTCTCCAGCAAATTCTTCAGACGTTTAAGTCTGTCTAGAGACCTGACCCTGCATAAGAGATTAGTTCTTTTTCTTCACCACCCACATCTGGAGGGGTGGCAAAGAGTTCATCATTCTGCGAGCTCCATAAGAGAAAGGTGGCATAGAAGCCAGTCGACTTCGTTTCACGGAAGATGGGTTAGAGTAAGCATATGAATAAGCAGAGAAATTCTTCGAGGACTTATGAACATAATGATTTGAAGAATAATGCACATATTCATAACCCTTAGATCTTCCCTATGAAACAGAAGTTTTAGCACGACGATGTTCATATGAAGATCTGGATCCATATGAAGAATTCGATCCACGTGAGGAATTTAGTCCATATGATGACTTGGATCCACATCAAGACTTTGATCTAGGGTTCCCATTCTTCACAGGTGGTGTCATGATGACATTTACCTGAAGACTTTCAAGGCACCTTTTGGGAACCCAGATTTTCTTCATACGGGGGCCGTTCCTGCAGTTAGTGCCAACATATCTAGCAAATAATTCACCATTCTAATTTTTGAATAGTTTATAGTTGGAGTCAAATGACTCATCAGAAGAATATGAAGATTCACATGTAAAGCCAAATAAAGTGGATGGATCTATGGGAGGTCCCTTTGCAGCAACCCATGAGGTTTTGGGATACTGCTCAGGTTTCCAGTAGGTCCCATCAGCATTGAGTTTCCTCTCAAAAGAAATACCCTCTTTCATAGGATTCCTGTTGAGGATCTGCTTTTTAAGCACATCACAAAGAGCCTGATTCCCTTTGAGTCTTTTGTACATGCCTGTCACATACAATTCCTTCAGCCCTGCATGGTCGGTGATACTAGCAGCATCCTTAGATGAGGAATTTGTGATAGCATAGATAGTTGAAGAATTTGCAGCAATTGAAGCATTTGAACATTCAGGTGAAGAATTAGCAGATTCACGTTCAATGCATTTCAAACATGGTGGAATGAATTCAACCTAAGCTGAACTGGCCTGTTGAGCAAGTAATGAATTGTGTTCCTTCTGAAAATCTTCATAACTCACCCTTAGCTGCTCAAGATCTTGCTTTCTTTGAAGAAATTCATAAGAAAGATTGTCATGATCAGATAAGAGAGTGTTATGATGACTTTAAAGGTTGTCAAACTTAGTCTGAAGTCTCTGAAGAATATCAGTCAGAGTTTGAGTTCGATCCATTTCTTAACCCAACATGTCATCGCTTTTATCTAGCATATTTTGAACCTTTTCAAAAGCCTTTTGTTGTTTCACAGCAATCTTAGCAAGTTTAGAGTAGCTTGGCTTGAGATTTTCATCAGATTCATCTCACTTGATTCAGAGGAGGGGTATTTGAGTACCTTGGCACCCTTTGCCATGAAGCAATAGGTGGGAGCATAGTCATCATCACCGTCGTCAGCAGTGTTGGGGAAGTCATTTTCCTCAGAGTTGAAGATGGACTTGCTGACAAAAGCAGTAACGAGTGCTAGGCTCGCCACACCAGAGTCTGACTCCTCAGATGCCTCCTCTTCCTCATTTTCCTCAGATTTAGCTTTAGAGTCCATTTCCTTGCCAATGAATGCCCGAGCCTTTTTGGAGCTGCTCTTCTTGTGAGATGAAGTCTTTGACGATTTTAATGATGAGGACTTTAAATATTTCATCTTTTTCTTTGAGTCATCAGAACTGTAATTCTTGTATTTCTTCTTCTTTGATTCCTTCTCCCATTGAGGACAATCAGTGATGTAGTGACCGGGCTTCTTGCATTTGTGGAAAGTTCTTTTCTTGTAGTCACGGGATGAGGAATCTGATCTCATGTCATCAGCTCTTGAGGATTTACCAAAGAGACCACGTCTTGAGAATTTATGGAATTTCCTCACGAGCATTGCTAGCTCCTGGCTTAGTTCTTCAGGATCACCAAGGCTGCTACTAGAATCCTCACCTTCGTATTCAGAGACTGCCTTGGCGTTTAGTGCACGTGATCTGCCATAGCTCGGTCCATAGAGATCTCTCTTCTCAGTAAGTTGGAACTCATGAGTGTTTAGCCTCTCGAGGATATCAGGGGGATCAAGTGGCTTGTAGTCTCCACGTTCTTGTACCATGAGTGCCAGAGTGTGAAATGAGGAATCAAGTGATCTCAGCAATTTCTTCACCACCTCATGGTCGGTGATGTCAGTGGCAACAAGTGCTTGAAGCTCATTTGAAATGTCAGTTAAGCGATCAATGGTTTGTTGAACATTTTCATTCTCGAGTCTTTTGAAGCGGTTGAAGAGATTGTGAAGAATGTCAACTCGAGAGTCACGCTGAGTTGGGACTCCTTTGTTGACCTTGGACAGCCTGTCCTAGATAAGCTTCACTGTCTCCAAAGCACTCACTCTGCCATGCTGCCCTTTGCTCAGATGGCCACATATGATGTTCTTCACTTGAGAGTCGAGTTGCTTGTATCTCTTCACATCAGCAGCGTTGATTGTAAGAGTGACAGAGGGAACATCATTTTCCAGAACGTACCAGAGATCATTGTCAATTGCCTCAAGATGCATTCACATCTTGTTCTTCTAGTAGGGGTAGTCCATCCCATCGAAGGTAGGACACCCAGCAGAGACCTTGATCATACCTGTATTCGACATAACTAAAACTCCAGGCGGTTAAACCAAAATCACACAGAACAAAGGAGTACCTTGCTTTGATACCAATAGAAAGTGCTTTATATGTACTAGAGGGGGGGTGAATAGGCGATTTTTACAAATTCATCACGGAGGAATTTCAGGGTGAGGAAATTCCTACGCAACGAACTACTTAGTAGCGGAATAAATACTCAGATGCAAGGATAACAGAGTAGTATCACAATCATCATGATGAAATGAAAACAAGCATAGAGTACAAGTAGCGTAAACATAGGATAAGCAGGCTGAAGACAAACTGATTGAAGAAATAGGATTGAGGAAATTGAGAAAGTCTTCAGTCAAAGTCTTCAAACAGTAATGATCGAGTACTTCTACACAGAAATGAGGAACTGAAAGAGTTGAGAAAATAGAACTGGTAGCTTGGTGAAGACAATAATTTGGTAGACCAGTTCCAACTGTTGTGACAATCGTACGTCTGGTTGGAGCAGCAAGGTATTTAAACCTGAGGACATACAGTCCCGGACACATAGTCCTCACCGTATTCTCCTTGAGCTAAGGTCACATAGACCTCACCCAATCACTTGTGGTAAGTCTTCAGGTGACTTCCAAACCTTCACAGACTCGGTCACTCGGTGATCCACAATTTCCTCTTGGATGCTCTAGACCATGACGCCTAACCGTCTGGAGGATGCACAATCCTCAAAGGTAACAAGCATCGGTTCCACACATGAACAGTTTCTTCAATGATGCTCAATCACTTTGGGTTTGTAGGTGTTGGGTTTGGGTTTTCCTCACTTGATGATTTTCGCTCAAAGTCCTCGGAGGATGGGATGCTCTGAATGACAAGTGTCAGTTTCTCATGGAGTAGCCAACAAGCTAGTGGTTGTAGGGGGGTGGCTATTTATAGCCTAGGAAGCATCCTGACATGATAAGACATAAATGCCCTTCAATCATATGACCGTTAGGTGGGTAGATATTTTGGGACAGCTGGCGCATAACACATCAATGGTCAGAAATTTGAGCTCTCAAATTCCTCAGGGCTATCATGTTCTTCACTTGTAGGCTATCCGCACTGGCGAATTCCTAACTCCTCAGTCAGAAAAAATTACTCAGAGACCAGAAGATCTTCATCTCTGTCACTGAAGAAATTGACTGAACTGTATTAGATTTCTAATGGCTTCACTCGATAGGATTGGTAGGTCTAGGATTTTGAGATGAGCATCACTTGGAAACTTTTCCTTAGTTTTACCTCAACCCCCTTTAACAGTACGGTGTTTCCTATGACTCAAGATGGAGAAAATGAAACTACAAAAATAGAAGTCTTCATGCTTCATATTCCTTGCATGAATATCAGGTCTTCAGGATCACACCAATTTCTTCACTTTCAAAGTTTTCAGAAAGCCAAAGTCTTCAGTTGAAGACATTCATTTTTAGGGGTCAACTTTCTCTGTAAATATCAAACTCCTCATAGACTTATAGACCTGTGTACTGATAACCCACAAGTATAGGGGATCGCAACAGTTTTTGAGGATAGAGTATTCAACCAAAATTTATTGATTCGACACAAGGGGTGCCAAAGAATATTCTCAAGTATTAGCAGTTGAGTTGTCAATTCAACCACACCTGTGTGTATCTCACAAGGGGATTTAAAAAACCCCATGAATTAACTTGGGTCACAGGTGTGGTTTTGGCTGTTTTGACTGCATCGAAAGACTTAATATCTACAGCAAAGTAGTACAGAAGTAACGGTAATGGTGGCAAAAGTAACAGTAGTACTTTTGTAGCAATCGTAACAGTGGCAATAAAAAATTAAATAAGCAAAGATCAATATGTGAAAAGCTCATAGGAAATGGATCAATGATGGATAATTATGTCGGATGCGATTCCTCATGCAACAGTTATAACATAGGGTGATGCAGAACTAGCTCCAGTTCATCAATGTAATGTAGGCATGTATTCCGAATATAGTCATACGTGTTTTGGAAAAGAACTTGCATGCCATCTTTTGTCCTACCCTCCTGTGGCAGCGGGGTCTTATTGGAAACTAAGGGATATAAAGCCTCCTTTTAATAGAGTACCGGACCAAAGCATTAACACTTAGTGAATACATGAAGTCCTCAAACTATACACTAATAGGTTCAGATCTGAAATCATGGCACTTGGGCCCTAGTGACAAGCATTAAGCATAGCAAAGTCATAGCAACATCAATCTTAGAACATAATGGATAGTAGGGATCAAACCCTAACAAAACTAACTCGATTACATGGAAAAGCTCATCCAACCCATCACCGTCCAGCAAGCCTACGATGGGATTACTCACGCACGGCGGTGAGCATCATGAAATTGGTGATGGAGGAAGGTTGATGATGACGATGGCGACAGATTCCCCTCTCCAGAGCCCCGAACGGACTCCAGATCAGTCCTCCTGATGAAGATTAGGGCTTGGCAGTGGCTTCATATCGTAAAACGCGATGAATCCTTCTCTCTGATTTTTTCCCCGAGCGTGAATATATAGTGTTGGAGTTGAGGTCGGTGGAGTCTCGGGGGGCCCACGAGGCAGAGGGGCGCGCCCCAAGGGGGCGCCCTGCACCCTCGTGGACAGGGTGTGGGCGCCCTTATGCTCATTCTTTTGCCATAATTTTTTATTAATTCCAGAACGCATCTCCGTGGATTTTCAGGTCATTCCGAGAACTTTTATTTCTGCACAAAAATAACACCATGGCAACTCTGCTGAAAGCAACCTCAGTCCGGGTTAGTTCCATTCAAATCATACAAGTTAGATTCCAAAACAAGGGAAAAAGTGTTTTGAAAAGTAGATACGTTGGAGATGTATGAACTCCTCAAGCAATTCAGTTGACAAACTGAAAGTGATAAAGAAAAACTTTTACAAACTCTGTTTGATCTTGTTGTTGCAAATATGTAAAGCCAACATTCAAGTTTTCAGCAAGATTATGAACTAACCATATTCACAATAACATTTAGGTCTCATGTTTACTCATATCAATGGCATAATCAACTAACGAGCAATAATAATAAATATCGAATGACAACACTTTCTCAAAACAATCATAACATGATATAACAAGATGGTATCTCGCCGGCCCTTTCTGAGACCACAAAACATAAATGCAGAGCACCCCTGATGATCAAGGACTGACTAGAAATTTTAGTTCATGGTAAAAGAGATCCAGTCATAGTCATACTCAATGTAAATTAATAGCAATGCATGCAAATGACAGCAGTGCTCTCCAACTTGTGCTTTTTAATAAGAGGATGATGACTCAACATAAAAGTAAATAGATAGGGCCTTCGCAGAGGGAAGCGGGGATTTGCAGAGGTGTCAGAGCTCGGGTTTTGAAACAAAGATAGCTAATATTTGAGTGGTATACTTTCATTGTCAACATAACAACCAAGAGATCTCGATATCTTCCGTGCTACACACATTATAGGCAGTTCCCAAACAGAATGGTAATGCTTATACTCCCCGACCACCAACAAACATCAATCCATGGCTTGTCCGAAACAACGGGTGCCTCCAACTAACAACAATCCTGGGGGAGTTTTGTTTGCAATTATTTTGATTTGAGCATGGGACTGGGCATCCTGATTACCAGCCATTTTCTCGTGAGTGATGAGCGGAGTCCACTCATCATGAGAATAACCCACCTAGCATGGAAGATATAGACAACCCTAGTTGATACATGAGCTATTCGAGCATACAAAACAGAATTTCATTTGAAGGTTTATAGTTTGGCACATACATATTTACTTGGAACGACAGGTAGATACCGCTTATAGGAAGGTATGGTGGAATCATGTGAAATAACTTTGGGGTTTTAGGAAATGGATGCACAAGCAGTATTCCCTCTTAGTACAAGTAAAGGCTAGAAAGAGACTGGGAAGTGACCAATGAGAGAGCGACAACAGTCATGAACATGCATTAAGATTAATCAACAATGAGTACAAGCATGAGTAGGATCTAAATCACCATGAACATAAATATTGTGGAGGCTATGTTGATTTTGTTTCAACTACATGCGCGAACATGTGCCAAGTCAAGCCACTCGAATCGTTCAAAGGATGATACCACCCTACCATACCACATCACAACCATTTTAATAGCATGTTGGCATGCAAGGTAAACTATTATAAACTCCTAGCTAATTAAGCATGGCATGGGCAACTATAATCTCTAATTTTCATTGCAAACATGTTTCATTCATAATATGCTGAATCAGGAACAATGAACTAATCATATTTACAAAAACAAGATAGGTCAAGTTCATCATATATCGTCATTATTGCCTTTCACTCGCACGACCGAGCGGTGTAGATAATAATAATAGTGCACATGCATTGGACTAAGCTGGAATCTGCAAGCATTTAATACAAGGGAGAAGACAAGGTAATATGGGCTCTTGGTTAAATCAACAATAATGCATATGAGATCCACTCAACATTTTCATCATGGTCTTCTCCTCTCGACCCCCAAAGAATAAGAAAAGAAATAAAACTATTTACATGGGAAAGCTCCCAACAAGCAAAAGAAGAATGAGAAATCTTTTTGGGTTTTCTTTTAATTACTACTACTACGGGCATGGAAAGTAAAACTAGCTAAAAGCTACAACTAATATTTTTGGTTTTTCTTAAGGTTTTTCAAATACACAAGAAGAAGGCTTAGAAAAGAAAATAAACTAGCATGGATAGTACAATGAAAAACTATGCGCACCGACAACTGGCATGAGTGTGTGAACATGAATGTAATGTCGGTGAGAAATACGTACTCCCCCAAGCTTAGGCTTTTGGCCTAAGTTGGTCGATGGCCACTGCTGGCCTGGTGGATATCGAAAGTTGTAGCTGGGGTCGTACTGAGATGTAGCAGCTATTGCTTGAAAAGCTGCAGCTTGGAGGCGAGCTGCCTCTGTCCTCCTCTCGTACTCACTCGCATCCTCCCTGGTTATAACATATCTCCTTTTTGCCTGAAAGTTAATGAAAGTAGGAGCAAGGAGGGAAACATGGACAATGCGGTGTCTGTCAAAGATTAGTCGATACTGGAGGAACTATTCGTTCCTATCAAGAAACTGATGGCGAACCATAGCATTATAATCTAGGTAAGCAGGAGGTAGCTTTATATCATTTCCATGTATGGGTACATTAAGATAATTAGCTACACGAGTTGCATAAATTCCACCAAACAAATATCCACTTATACAGTTAAGATGCAACCGTCGTGCCACAATGGCCCCGAAGTTATATTGTTTATCTCCTAATACTGCACTTTTGAGGACACAAAGATCTCTAACGCACATGTGACAAGCCTCATCTTTACCGTTAATGCATCTACCTATAAAGAGAGCAAAATAATGTATGGAAGGGAAATGAATGCTCCCTATGGTGGCTTGTGTGTTTTCCCTAGATTCCCCCAGAGTGATACTAGCAAGAAAGTCTTCATATTCAGATTTGTGAGGTTTACTAACATTGCCGCACAGCGGGAGTTTACAAGTAGTATGAAAATCTTCTAGGTCCATGGTATATGATTTATCATAAAGATCATATAAGACAGTGTGAGAATTGCGCGAGGATGTAAATTTAAACCTCCTCACAAAGGAATCAGTTAGGTAGTGGTACTACAGGCACTTATCTGACACGAAGTCCTCAAGATTAGTATTACGCATATATGCGTCAAATTCATCCTTGATGCCGGCCTGGACCATAAACTCCTCTGACGACCATTCACAAGGCCGCACTTGATCTTCCCTCGGTGGTTCATCGTCCGACTCACGTATCGCGAGCCTTGGTCCTTGCTTCCTTGATGAACCACCTTCGTACATTTTCCTAAACATTTTCTTTCTTTGAAAAAACTCAACAAGATTGATAGCAACTACTCCCACAAGTGCCTAGAGGCTATATCATGCATTAAAACTACTTTTGACCATATAAATTTGACATGCAATCTCAAGGAAAGGGTCACCTTAGCAGCAAAAATTTGCAATAAATAAAGCAGTAGAACAAAAACTAATTGGACCATTGGAGGAGTCACATACCGATGAACAATCTCCCCCAAATAGTTTTGTGAATGGAGCTTTGAGCAAGGAGATCGAAAATGGCAGCAAGATGAGCTTGAACACGGGTTTGAGCTATGGGAGGATTTTTTTCTGGAGGAAGACGAAGTGAGTGGGTGTTGGAATAAGTGGAGGGGGTCCACGAGGAAGGGGCGCGCCCAAGGGGGGGCCTTGGTGTGTTCTCAGTGCCGGAAGTTCTTAAATATTCTACAAAAAATAATATTTCATTTTCAGGACATTTGGAGAACTTTTATTTTTGGGGTATTTTTATTGCAAGGATAATTCAAAAAAAGACAGAAAATACTATCTTTGCTTTATTTAATCTAAATAATAGAAAGTAAAAGGAGGGTACAGAGAGTTGTGCTTTCTAACTTCATCCATCTCATGTTCATCAAAAGGAATCCACTTACAAGGTTGATCAAGTCTTGGTAACAAACTCTTTTCGAATTGCATGAAACCGGAGAATTTTCGAATAACACTAGGTTACATCAACGGGGATATGCATGTCCCCAAAAATAAGAATATCATATTTCTTCTTGACAATAGGAAGAGGGAATTCAAAACCTCCCATAGTAATCGTTGAAATTTTTCCAATAGAATTGATACTGTGGACTTGAGATTGTTTCCTCGGAAAGTGTACCGTATGCTCACTACCATTAACATGAAAAGTGACATTGCCTTTGTTGCAATCAATAACAGCGCACGGCTCGCTCGGCGGAGGGCTATTTCACGACATGGAGGTAGTCGTTGTTGTTGTTGTTGTTGTTGTTGTTGTTGCAGAGGTGCGGCAGGTGCAGCTGGTCGTGGTTGTGGAAGACGCGCAAGAAGTTCATTAAATTTGTTATCGAGCTTTGTTTCGAACGTATTCTCAAAGCATGTTATCTTATCCATGGCCTCTTTAAAATTGTTCAGCACATCTTGCACCTATTCAGTCATCATTTTCTGAAATTTATCATGCAACTCCTTATTTGTCATGTTCTCCCAGTTAGTCTCATAGACTTGTGATCCTGCCATGGTTAGCAGCAATAGAAACACACAGGAATATGTTCCTACATACTACTATAAAATGGTGGTGGTGGGTGCCAAAAATCCGTCAAGCAAATCTCAAATTCTTACCAGTTCTTACCTAGTAGCAGGCGGTGATCGACAACCGTTGTAGTCAAAAATCTCAGAGCTTGGATAGAGCGATTACCAGGGAGAGTCAAACGCACGACGTAGATGTATGTGGACCTAGGAAGGCTTATAATATGGTAGCAAAAAGGTTCAGTGATAATCAATTCAGAGATGCAAAGTTGAATAAACGGTCAACGACCGTACTATGCTCGTCCTATGCTAGACCATACTAGAGACGCGAGCCTAGAACACGAACAAAATCACGGCGCGGCACGTAAACAAGGGAATAACACACTCTAGAAAAAAACCGCTCTCGTTTTTTTTGCGTTCTTTTTTTGCGCTCCTCTTTTTTTGCGCCTCTTTTTTTTGTGAAAAATCACTATAATGGCGAGTGTCTCAAAACTCTTCCGAGGTCAAACTGACAGGATGGGCATGAAAAAAAATTGACTATTTTCTTTTCGGAAATCAGGGCAGTGACGACGAAAAAGTGCGACAAAAAATCACTATGATGGCATGTGGCTCAAAAGACTCAGAAAAGCCTAAAAATAGGATAGGGAAAAAATATTTTTGGTCGCTGAAATTTTGGCCTAAAAATAGCCCGGGGGTCTCCAGACTTGTTTTCCGAAACCTACTCAGCCAAGGAAACATGAATCGGAAGTTAGATGGATCTCGAAAAGAAACCTAATATGAAAAGAACTTGGATTGGTGGTGGATATATGATGGTAAGATATGGCAGCATGGTGGTATATGGATATGGATTGGTGGTGGTATATGGATATGGATATGGATTGGTGGTGGTATATGGATACAGATTGGTGATGGTATATGGAGACGGATCGGTGGCGGATAAGCGGTGGTGGTAGATGGCAGGGGCGATGTAGATGGTGCGGCGATGGCGTGACAACTAATGACCAGAACTCGAAACTCTAAAAGACTAGACTCTAAGACCAGCAACTAGGCACGACGATGCAACCGCAAATTCAACAAAGCAAAATACTGAAAAGACTATGCAAAGGCTTAGACTGGTTCGGATATGATGAACTAACCCTAATTTTTTGGCTTTTTCATGGACTGTAGGTATGAAGAACAGACTCGATTTAAACTACGAAAAACTGTAAAATCTCAACGAGCAACCTGGAAATCTGATACCACTTGATAGAGGCAAAGTGTCCCGTCTTTCGATGAGATGGTGGCAATCGTTTTGGAGGAAGTCGACTTTGATGATCCGACTACGGACGTGCGAGGACGTCGCGGCTTAGCAATCGCTAAACCAACTCTGAGAGGTTATTGACCATGCCAGAGCACGATAAACCTGACCACGAAGGGATGATTCCTGCAGGCAAACGAATAACAAACAAGAAACTAAGATTGCGATCTAGATATTGCGAATATAAGAGGAAAGCTTTATTGATCAAGGTGGGGTTCTGTGACGCCTTTGTCTGGTCATTGAACACAAACGAAGTACGCGAAGTTGCAGCTATGGGCTAAACCCAAAGTCTAAACGATGCCCTAAGGGCTGTATATATGGAGGAGAGAGGGGGGAATTTAGTGTCCCTTGGAGGAGGGGTCCGAAACCAACCCTAACTCTTGTTTCCCCACACATACGGACTCTAAAAACAACCTATAATAAAGTATTTCGAAATTACATTGTCCTGGCCCAAAAATAAGGTGACGCAGCACCTGGAATAGCCTTTGGACGAAATTTATGAAGTGGCATCTCGTATATTTCGTCGAAGGCTTCATGCACTCATTATGGTTGCTTCAAAGTCCTGGAATCATCACTTGTAACTCCGTTCTTGTTCCCCTTGCACATGCCATCATCTGCATGCTTGAACTTTCTCCAAGGTTCATCTGTCATGTCCAAGCTAGGCCCTTCATGTGTAAGCAAAACAAACGTATCCAATTTAGGCAGCATCATATTCTCATGAACATTAGAATCGTTACCACGAAACGAAAGTACATGGTAATTCAATTGGTGTGCACGATCTCTAGTAATTGGTCCAGTATGTATAGCAGCAGGGGCTGTGGGTGTAACAATGGTATTGATGTCCTCATCAAGCAATGATATTCTGTTGTTGCTCAATTAATACACAGAGCTCCTTTGCCTCGGGGGAATAAACGCCTTCTAGATTAGTTGATTTACCGGAGACATCTAGAAAGGCGACAAAAAGAGAAAGAGTCAAGAAAGCATAAAAAGAAAATTCATGCAAAGGTGGCGGGGGTACTATACACGTATCGCAAGCAGACGGCCTTGGCTTGTTTGTAGTTATCCCAACATCCTTGTCAATGATAGCTCCCGATGACCGCTTTTTGTCCACTTCGGGGGTGCCGGTTGATGTGGTTAAAGAAGCGGGCCTTGTCACCAGGGAGGCGGGTTTTACGACAAGATCACTCCGTGCCACAGTTGAAGAATTCGCAGCTGGATCACTCGCTGCCAAGGGCGTGTGCTTTCACCACCAAACTGGACTTGGGCGGAGGTGAGGATTTGGTGGCCGGCTCATCTTGGTCCATGTTTTCCTTCACCTCATCTAAGAGTTGCTCCATACCGCGGTCATAGGCACGAATGGCAACACGTCGTCAAGCTTGTCCTGCCTGTGTACAGGATATACATAGAAGTAAGGAGAGAATACATTCATGTGAGCTCTATTGCTTTATTATTTTGTTTACCTCCAGGTTCCCTAGCGGTGGAGGGTCGGCATCAAGGGAGATGGATGTCTCATCAGAATTCTTTGAGTTGCGGTTCGGGTAGCTACGCGTAGTTCGTGGCGCTGTTCTATGCGACTTCAGTTCAAGCGATGGGGCACTAGGCAACGACTGTGACTGGCGTGTCTACTCCACGCCCTTGGAATGGTTTCCCAACTTGCTTGGAGGTGGTGGAGGAGTTGAGCTGCCTTTGTCGTTCCTGTTGCCGCTCGTTGAGCCTTCAACATCTCTCGATCCATACTTCTTGAACTTGTCGCCCCGTCCCATGGTGTACTGATGATACGCGAGAAACAACAAATACAAAGTTAGCAGGAGACAAAAGACGCAAGTGTATCTACTAGGCATGCACACAGAACACGCAAAGTCAAGGCGAGGCATTTGCTTCAGAGAAGAGGTAACGAAGGCGTACTTTTTTCTCTTCGGACCGGATGTGTCATGGGCGATGGTCAAACTTGTGTGCTCTTGGACGCCACCGAGGGTCTCATCTTTATAGTAGCTTGCATGACACATACATGGCAAGACCTGTGTAAGAGTCTTGATCTGACCGACCGGGAGCTCTGGATTACGTCGGAGGATGTTGGTTCCTTATATGAAAAGTTGAAGTAAAATTGCCTTGTATGGATCCGTTTGAGGTGCGCAAGATTGAATACTTCACGGACAATTTAACGATTATCTCTGAGATTGTTTTTCCCGGCACAGGTAATGTACTTAAGATTGGGCTTATTATCATATGTACGTAGCTTTTGCATGCTCGTTCAAAAATAAAAAATAGGGTTTTTGCACGTACGTGACAAGCTTGCCTTGCACTTGGTACTTATACACTATATGTATGTATTCGGGTATTGCCGCCGGCCGGCAAGCCCGCGTGTATATACCCGAATACGTGCAATACTCAAACCAAGCATGTACGTGAACCTGTACATTAGCACACTCCTATACCAGCTGGTCTCTGGTAACTTTTTTGCATGCACACAAAAGGTAGCATACATGCATGTATTTTTGGTAGATTATACGTGGCACCCATGTACGCAAGATGGTTTGTTTTCTTTTTGCAGGCTCAAACGGAAAGGTGCTAGCAGAAGGAAGGTGTAGAAGCGGCATTAGGATTTACTGAGCTCACGGAGGAGCAATACACAATCGGCGAGTCCCCAAAATTTGGAAACAAATACAAAAGGAAAGATGACCTACCCAACGAAGCAAGAGTACGGTCCAAGAAATCTGATTCGTCCCTTGTCATGTTTCCTCTCTTCTGCACCAGCCGGATGCCTATATATAGAGGCAAAGTGTAACACCGCGGATATGATTTTCCCAATATGTACTCCAACTCTTGTCGTTTCCAGCCTTAAGTTATTTTATTTTCTTGGGTTCGGGTTTTGTCTCTGTGTGTTGTTATCGTTGTCATGCATCTCATATCATGTCATCATGTGCATTGCATTTGCATACGTGTTCATCTCATGCTTTCGAGCATTTTCCCCGTTGTCCGTTTTGCATTCCGGCGCTTCGTTCTTCTCCGGTGGTCATTTCTACCTTTCTTTCGTGTGTGGGTTTTAAACATTTCCGGATTGGACCGAGACTGGCCAAGCGGCCTTGGTTTACTACGGGTAGACCGCCTGTCAAGTTCCGTACCATTTGGACTTCGTTTGATGCTCCAACGGTTAACCGCGGGACCGAAAAGGCCTCGTGTGTGTTGCAGCCCAACACCCCTCCAAGTTGGCCCAAAACCCACCAAAACCCTCTCCATCATCTAGAGCGTTCGATCACGATCGCGTGGCCGAAAACCGCACCTCATTTGGACACTCCTAACTCCCTCTATGCCTATATATACACCACCCTCCCGAAATTCGCGGATCCCCTTCGTCCAAACCCTAGATCCACCCTCTCCGCGCGGCCGGACACGTCCGCCGCTCCGCCCGGATCAATCGCACGCTGCCACGCGTCCCAGCCGGTGCCCACTTCACCGCGAACCGCGCCGGCCAGCGAAGCCCGAAGCCGGCCCTCTCCCGTCGCCGCTTGGGCCAGAGGCGACCGCGCCCCGCCGCCGTCTTCTTCGAGCCCGGCCGCCGCCGCCCGACGCGCCCCGCGCCGGAGTTCCGCGCCACCGAAGACCTCAAGTCCGGTGAGCCGTGCCCCGGTCCGCCCCGCGCCGCCTCATCGCCGGTGGCCGCCGCCACCACCTCCGCCGCCGCGCGCCGCCGTGGACTTCGCCGTCCCCTGCCGCGACCTCCTCCTCCGCCAGATCCCATCGCCGGCGACCTCATCTCCGGCGCCGTCGAAGCTCTGGCCGAGCGCATCGCTACAGTGCCGCTGGATCTCAGATCCGGATTCAAAAAAACCCTAGAGGGTTGACTTTTTCCCTCTCCCTTGCATTATTTTTGCATTTTTCATCGTGTCGTAACTCCTCATCGGTAAATCCGTTTTGGACATATAGCATATCAAAATTTTCGTATCAGAGAGCACATCATTTCATCTCATTGCATAATTTTCATTTGAGTTCATCTTCATGCCCGAAATGCTGTTAGAAAAATGCTAATTGAGATAATTGTCAGATCTGCTGCTCCATTTAGATATTTGTCATTTTTGCCATGATTAATGTGTGCATGATATGCCCCTGAGCTCTTCATGAGTTTTGTTATATCTTTTGCCATCTATCCAGAGGTGCAACCCATGTATTTTGGTGATGTGTGTGGTGACTAGCACAAGCTTGCAAAGTGGTGCATTTCTTAATGCTGATTTCAGGGACTTAGCATTTCCACTAAGTCCTTGAGCTGTTTATCTCATTATGCCATATGTTCATGTTGATTCCTAGTGATCCGTGCCTCTTTTGAGGATGATCAGTAAGGATGTTTTGTTAATCTTGTAGTGCTCTATCCATCCATGTCTTTTCTTGCAATTATGGAGCACTCTAGCTTGAGTCAATAGAGCTCTACTTTTGTCATTTCGTGAATCTGAGCAGATTGTCTACTTGTTAGCGATTTTCCTGAGGATGTTGTAGTTGATCCGTGCATGCTATGTTATTGTTCTTGCCATGTCTAGCTTGTATTTTGTGTATTCTTGATGGGTGTATGCTTAGATTATCATGACATGCTCTGTAGTGAGTGCATCGAGCTCGTAAACTTGCCTACTTGATATCTGTTTCAGCATGCTCCAGTTTTCACTAAGTCTGAGAACTGATTATGTTTTTGCCATGTTCACATGCTTGCAAATGTATTTCCTAATCCCTTTTGACTCAAGGTCACTAAGGGACTTTTGTTAAGCTCTTTGAGTAGCTCCATGCCATGCTTTACTTTGCCATGTTCAGGTCCTGTAGCATATAGTTTTCGTGCTCCAAAGTGGGCTACCTGATCTGAAATTCCAGACAAGTGTTAATTTCACGAAGTCTGAGATCTGTTTGCCAAATGCATTTTTGTCATGCTTGTTTGAACCTGTTAATGGATGAATTGGCCGTAGCTCAGTGCTAGTCTTTTGTTAAGCATCATGAGTGGGTCCCTGCCATGTATTTTGTTGTCATGTTTGGGTGCTGTAGCATGTTCATCTTGTTGCATTTAGATGGCTACTTGCTGTAAATCGTAGAACATGGTCATATTTGAATCGCTCGCCATTTCCAAACCGTAACTCTGATTCCGGCATTCTTTATATCGTTTTCAAGCGATTTCATCTCATATTTCTAGTGGCTCACTTGGATTTCCAAGTTGAGGCCAGGTTCATGCATTCCTTGTCAAATCTTGCATATGCATCACATATTGCATCCCGCATAGCATTCCATCTTTGCATCATATTGTTTGAGCCTTGCACGTGGTTGATTGTGTCCTTGTTGCTTGTTTGTCTTGTTTGGGTAGAGCCGGGAGACGAGTTCTCTAACGAGGAGCCCGTTGAGTTCTCTAACGACGAGTTCTCAACTCTAACAACTTTGCAGGCAAGATGATCATACCCTCGAAATCACTACTATCTTTGCTTTGCTAGATGCTCGCTCTTTTGCTATGCCTATGCTACGATGCCTACCACTTGCTTATCATGCCTCCCAAATTGCCATGTCAAACCTCTAACCCACCATGTCCTAGCAAACCGTTGATTGGCTATGTTACCGCTTTGCTCAGCCCCTCTTATAGCGTTGTTAGTTGCAGGTGAAGATTGGAGACCGTTCCTTGTTGGAACATTTCTTACTTGTTGGGATATCATTATATTGCCATGTTATCTTAATGCATCTATATACTTGGTAAAGGGTGGAAGGCTCGGCCTCTCGCCTAGTGTTTTGTTCCACTCTTGCCGCCCTAGTTTTCCGTCATATTGGTGTTATGTTCCCGGATTGTTGCGTTCCTTACGCGGTTGGGTTATAATTGGAACCCCTTGATAGTTCGCCTTGATTAAATCTTTTCCAGCAATGCCCAACCTTGGTTTTACCATTTGCCACCTAGCCTTTTTTCCCTTGGGTTTCCGGAGCCCGAGGGTCATCTTATTTTAAACCCCCCCCCCCCTGGGCCAGTGCTCCTCTGAGTGTTGGTCCACCTGTCAGCTGCCGGTGGCCACCAGGGGCAACTCTGGGCTGGCCTACCCATACCTAGGACAATCTGAGTGTGCCCTGAGAAAGAAATATGTGCAGCTCCTATCGGGATTTGTCGGCACATTCGGGCGGTGTTGCTGGATTGGTTTTAACTTGTCGAAGTGTCTTGAAGAACTGGGATACCGAGTCTGATCCGAATGTCTCGGGAGGAGGTCTATTCCTTCGTTGACCGTGAGAGCTTGTCATGGGCTAAGTTGGGACTCCCCTGTAGGGATTTGAACTTTCGAAAGCCGTGCCCGCGGTTATGGGCAGATGGGAATTTGTTAATGTCCGGTTGTAGATAACTTGAACCTTAACTTATTAAAATGAATCAACTGTGTGAGTTACCGTGATGGTCTCTTCTCGGTGGAGTCCAGGAAGTGAACACAGTGTTGGAGTAATGCTTGCCGCAGGATGCCCCCTAGTTACTCGTTCGCGCTTTGCCTCCTCTTCTCGCTCTCTTTTGCGAACAGGATAACCACCATATATGCTAGTCACTTGCTGCAGCTCCACATATATTACCTTGCCTTACCTATTAAGCTTAAATAGTCTTGATCGTGAGGGTGCGAGATTGCTGAGTCCCTGTGGCTCACAGATTACTTCCCAACCAGATGCAGGGCCTGATGATTCCGTTCCAGATGACGCGCTTGAGCTCAAGTGGGAGTTCGGCGAGGACTCACGCCGTTACTACGTGTCTTTCCCTGATGATCAGTAGTGGTGCCCAGTTGGGGTGATCGGGACCGTGTCGCATGTTGGGTTGTTCTTTTATTTTGGCGCCGTAGTCGGGAAATGAGTGTTTGAATGTTGTAATGCTATTTATGCACTTTGTTTGACGTGGCGAGTGTAAGCCAACTATGTATCTCCCCTTTTATTATCTATATTACATGGGATGTTGTGAAGATCGCCTAACTTGCGACATTGCTTTCAATGCGGTTATGCCTCTAAGTCGTGCCTCGACACGTGGGAGCTATAGCCGCATCGAGGGCGTTACACAAAGTATCAACATTGAGGGGGCAACACGCAGCAAATCCATGAGAGAAATATCACAACATCTCACGAACGGAGACGGAGGCACACATCCAGCATTCATCAAGTAGCAGTAGGACCACGCAACACCACATTCAGCAAGGCGCACATTTGTAGTAGATCGGCGACTCGGCGTACCCTCATCCACAAAAAGAACTTCAATGGCAATGGACGTAAAGGTCATGTTTCCGGAAGGTGAGACTAATGTCAAATTCTTTTCTTTTGTTTCCCCCTTACATCCAACATGCATGCACTACATGGAGAGTACGTGCTCATCGCCGAAGACAGCGCTCGCCGCCGGCACAAAGAGGACTTCATCGAACAAGGTGACCACACCAACATCACTGGAGTTTGTCCACACCAAGCCCTTTATTGGGCGCGGACGGAGCTCGCCAACGACGGAGCCCAACCATGTCCTTCTACAAAGTCACCTTCCTCGGCCCCGTGAGGCAGTGCCTTTGTCTCGGCGGACCACCGAATACGGCGTCTGACCAAGACGAGGTGCACCCTTCATGGCATAAAGGTTTTTGGTGTACAGGCGGCATGATCCTAGTCTTGGTAGACCACCGAATACGGTGTCAGCCGAGACAAGGTATCAACCACGCCCCTCCAGGACGCCACCTTTCTTCGGCACCACAATGTTTTGCCCTTGTCTTGATGGACCACCGAATATGGCACCTAGCCGAGACGAGGTGCACCCTTCGTTTCACACAGGTTTCATCGTCGTACGGGTAGCGTGCTTGTTGTCTTAGCAGACCACCGAATACGGCGTCTAGCTGAGACGAGGCATCAACTACGCCTCTCCAGGATGCCACCTTTCTTCAGCACCACAATGTTTTGCCCTTGTCTTGATGGACCACCGAATACGGTGTCCAGCTGAGACAAGGTGCACCCTTCGTTTCACGCAGGTTTCATCGTCGTATGGGTGGCGTGCTCCTAGTCTTTACAAACCACCGAATACGGCATCTAGATGAGACGAGGCATCAACCACGCCCCTCCATGATGTTACCTTTCTTCGGCTCCGCGGTGTGATCCTTGTTTTGGCAGAGCACCGAATACGGCATCTAGCCAAGATGAGGCATCCACCACGCCCCTCTAAAACGTTACCTCTCACGGCCTTGTGAGGCGGAGTCGTTGTCTCCGCAGACTATCGTAACCTCGGCGTCTAGCCGAGACGAGACGCCAATCACACTGGCCATGCCGATGCAAGCGTGCGTTGGTTTTACACCGACAACGATCTCTATGAAAGAATACTCCCTCGAGGCAACCCCTTGCACACCCCGACGAAGCTACTACATCATCAAGAAGTTCAAGCCTAGCAGGACCCATGCTATTCCAACACCAACTACATCAACGCTGTCAAGACTGACGAGGCGCAATGGCGAGGGCGAACGTGGCAAGCACGAAGCCATGTTTTGAGCGGCACGTGTACCGACGAGGACTGATGAGGACATCAATACCAGCCCCTACTACTATACATACTGGACCAATTCTTAGAGCTCGCGCATGCCAATTGATATATAAGGTACTTCCGTTTCTTGGTAACGATTCTAATGTTCATGAGAATATGATGCTGCCTAAATTGGATACATTTGTTTTGCTTACAAATGAAGGGCCTAGCTTGGACAAGAACGATGAACCTTGGAGCAAGTTCAAGCATGGAGATGATGGCATGCGCAAGGGGAACAAGAACGGAGTTACAAGTGATGATTCCAGGACTTTGAAGCCACCATAATGAGTGCATGAAGCCTTGGAGGAAATATACAAGATGCCACTTCATAAATTTCATCCAGAGGCTATTTTAGGTGCTGCGTCACCTTATTTTTGGACCAGGCCCATGTAATTTTGAAATACTTGATTATAGATAGTTTTTAGAGTCCGTACGTGTGGGGAAACAAGAGTTAGGGTTGGTTTCGGACCCCTCCTCCAAGGGCCATGAAATTCCCGCCTCTCTCCTCCATATATACAGTCCTTAGTGCATCGTTTAGACTTCGGGTTTTGTTTAGATTAAAAGTTTGCCATAGCTGCAACTTCACGTACTTCTTTTGTGTTCAAGGACCAGACCAAGATGTCACAAAACCCCACCTTGATCAATAAAGCATTCATCTTATATTCGCAATATCCAGATTGCAATCTCAGTTTCTTGCTTGTTCTTCATTTTCTCGCAGGAAAGAGACCCTCGTGGTCAGGTTGATCGTGCTCTGGCGTGGTCAATAACCCCTCGGAAATTGGTTTAGCGATTGCTAAGGCGCGACGTCTCACACGTTCATAGTCAGATCATCAAGGTCGACTCCCACAGAAAATGATAGCCACCATCTCAGCGAAACATCGGGACACCTTTGCCTCTATCAAATGGTATCAGATTTCCAGGTTGCTCGGTGAGATTTTACAGTTTTTCATAGTTTAGATCGAGTCTGTTCTTCATACCTACAGTGCACGAAAAAGCCAAAAAAATTAGGGTTAGTTCATCATATCCGAACCTGCCTGAGCCTTTGCATAGTCTTTTTAGTATTTTGCTTTGTTGAATTTGCGGTTGCATCGTGTTGTTGGTCTTAGAGTCTAGCCTTTTAGAGTTTTGAGTTCTGGTCATAAGTTGTCATGCTGCCGCCGCACCATCATCAACGCCCCTGCCATCTACCACCACCGCTTATCTGCCACCGATCTGTCTCTATATACCATCACCAATCCGTATCCATATACCACCACCAATCCGTATCCATATACCACCACCAATCCGTATCCATATACCACCGTACTGCCGTATCTTACCATCATATATCCACCACTTATCCTAGTTCTTTTCATATTACGTTTGTTTTCAAGATCCTCTAATTTCCGATTCCTGTTTCCTTGGCTGAGTAGGTTTCAAAAAAAGTGTCTGGAGACCCCCGACAGTTTTTAGGCCAAAATTTCCGCAGCCAAAAATATTTTTTCCCTATCTTATTTTTAGGCTTTTCTGAGTCTTTTGAGCCACGTGCCATCTAAGTAAAAAAATTCATGCCCATCCTATCAGTTTGACCTGGGAAGAATTTTCAGACACTCGCCATTATAGTGATTTTTCGCAAAAACAAAAGAGGAGCACAAAAAATAGAGCGAAATTTTTTTCGGAGTGTGCTTTTCCCTTGTTTACGTGCAGCGCCGTGATTTTGTTAGTGTTCTAGGCTCGCGTCTCTAGCACGGTCTAGCCTAGGACCAGCGCAGTACTGTCATTGAGCGTTTATTCAACTTTGCATCTCTGAATTGATTATTGCTAATCTTTTTGATACCATATTACAAGCCTTCCTAGGTCCACATAAATCTACGTCGTACTTTTGACCCTCCCTGGTAATCGCTCTATCTAAGCTTTGAGATTTTTAACTGCATCGGTTGCCAATCACCGCATGCTGCTGGGTAAGAACTGGTAAGAATTTGAGATTTGCTTGACGGATTTGTGACACCCACCACCATCACTTGTTAGTAGTCAGTAGGATCATATTCTTGTGTGTTTCTATTGCTGCTAACCATGGCAGGATCACAAGCCGACGAGATTGACTGTGAGAACTTGACGAACAAGGAGCTTCATGATAAGTTTCAGCAAATGATGAGTGGACAAGTGCAAGATGAGCTAAAAAGATTTGAAGGGGCCATGGATAAGATAGATGGCATGGAGAAGACGTTCGAAACAAAGCTCGATAACAAGTTTATTGAATTGCTTTCGCGTTTTCCACCACCACCGCCGGCTGCACCTGTTGCACCTCTACAACAACAACAACAACAACTCGCCTTCCAAATCAAGTGGGACGAGCACTGAGCGTTCCCATTGACCCTGGGCAAAATTCTGGTGCCGTTGTTGATGCTTCTATAGCTCCTGCTGCTACTGCACAGGTGGAGGACCATTACGAGGATGAGCTTGATCAAAATCAGAACTACGTGCAACCACCAGCACCACCACCACCAGGTCGTCCACAGGTATATCATCGCAATGGTAGGGCTGCACCACCACCTGAGGTACGAGATCATGACCTTTTTCCTAAACTGAAATTGAATATTCCACCATTTGAGGGTAGAAACTGAACAACGTTTTACATGTTTACAATATCCCGATGAGAGACGTGTTCCTGCTGCTGTTTGTGCTTTCACTAGTTTTGCATGTGTTTGGTGGTCTGAACATTGTAGATTATGTCCTATTCCAGCTACTTGGGCTGCTTTGGAAACTGCTATGCATACTCGTTGGGTTCCACCATATTATCAATGTGAATTACTTCAAAAATTGCAGCGCTTAAGACAAGGAAAAAATTCTGTACAAGAATATTATCAGGAATTACAAACTGGCTTGATTAAATGTGGTATTGTTGAGGAGAATGAGGCTATGCTTGCACGTTTTATGGGTGGATTAAATAGAGAGATTCAGACCATTCTAGTGTACAAGGAGTATAATAATATCACTCATTTATTCCATCTTGCTTGTAAAGTTGAACTTGAAGTGCAGGATCGACATGCATTGGCGTGGACTAACTTTTCTGCAGGTCGACCTTCATCATGGACACCACGTGCATCTTCTACTTCCACACATTCTACTGCACCGACACCTCCATCAGATGTTACCTCTAGCCGTGATACAAGGAAGCAGGCACAACCACCATTATCTGCCAAGAGCTCACGTATTGGGCCTTCATAGAGTTCTTCTTCTTCCATGGCATCAATAGGGCACACAAGTGATATTATTTGTCATCGTTGTAAGGGAAGAGGACATTTGGCGAGAGAATGCAAATCTCAGCGTGTGATGATTGCTACTGAGGATGGTCGGTATGAGTCCCCTAGTGACTATGATGAGGAGACTTTGGCTCTTATTACACGTGAAGAACACGGTGGAGATGATTCTGATCATGAGACGCAATACATGGCTCCTAAAGATGCTGACATATATGAATGTTTAGTTGCTCAACGTGTTTTGAGTGTGCATGTCACACAAGCTGAGCAAAATTAGAGGCATAATTTGTTCCATACAAAGGGATTTGTGAAGGAACATTCTGTTCGCGTCATCATAGATGGAGGGAGCTGCAATAACTTGGCTAGCATGGAGATGGTGGAGAAGCTATCCCTCACCACAAGACCACATCCACATCCTTACTATATTTAATGGTTCAACAACAGCGACAAGGTTAAGGTAACACGTACTGTTCATGTGCATTTTAGTATCTCTACATATGCTGATTATGTTGACTGTGATGTGGTACCCATGCAAGCATGTTCCTTATTACTTGGTAGACTATGGCAATTTGATAAAAATTCTGTACACCATGGTAGAAATAATCAGTATACTCTTGTTCATAAGGATAGCCATATTACTTTGCTTCCTATGACTCCTGATTCCATTTTGAAAGATGATATTAATAGAGCTAATAAAGCAAAATAGGAGAAAAATAAGAGTGAAAATCAGATTGTGGCAAAAGAATTTGAGCAACAAACGAAACCTAATAAGAAACCATCTAGTGTTGCTTCTGAAATTAAAATGAAAAGTGCATGTTTACTTGCCACAAAATTTGATATTGATGAGCTAGATTTCAGCAAATCTGTTTGCTATGCTTTTGTGTGCAAAGATGCATTATTTTCATTCGAGGATTTGCCTTCCTCTTTGCCCCCTGCTGTCACTCACATTTTGCAGGAGTTCGCTGACGTCTTTCGATAAGACGTGCCACCGGGATTACCACCTATTCGAGGGATTGAGCATCAAATTGACTTAATTCCTAGTGCATCGCTACCCAACCATGCACCATACTGTACCAATCTAGAGGAGACGAAGGATATTATGCGTCAAGTACATGAGCTGCTCGACAAAGGTTATATACACGAATCTCTTAGTCCTTGTTCTGTTCCTATTATACTAGTGCCTAAAAAGGATGGTACGTCGCGTATGTGTGTTGATTGTAGAGGCATTGATAATATTACCACACATGAACAAGCCTTCATGGTTTTGAAAGATAAGTTGACACATGCTCCTTTACTCCAACTTCCTAATTTTAATAAGACTTTTGAGCTTGAATGTGATGCTAGTGGAATTGGATTAGGAGGTGTGTTATTACAAGACGGCAAACCTGTTGCATACTTTTCTAAAAAATTGAGTGGGCCTAGTCTAAATTATTCTATTTATGATAAAGAATTATATGCTCTTGTTCGGACTTTAGAGACATGGCAACATTATTTATTCCCCAAATAATTTGTTATACATTATGATCATGAATCTTTGAAACATATTAAAAGTCAAGCTAAACTGAATCGTAGACATGCTAAATGGGCTGAATTCATTGAGACTGCCCTTATGTTATTAAACACAAGAAGGGTAAAGAAAATGTTATTGCTGATGCATTGTCTCGTTGCTATACCATGCTTTCACAACTTGACTTCGAAATATTTGGTTTGGAGACTATCAAAGATCAATATGTGCATGATGCTGATTTTAAAGATGTAATGCAGAATTGTAGAGAAGGAAGAATGTGGAACAAGTTTGTCGTTAATGATGGATTTGTGTTCCATGCTAACAAGCTATGCATTCCAGCTAGCTCCGTTCATCTTTTGTTGTTGCGGGAGGCGCTTGGAGGGGGACTAATGGGACACTTTGGCATGAAGACGACGGAGGACGTACTTACTACACATTTCTTTTGGCCAAAGATGAGACGGTATGTTGAGCGTTTTGTTGCTCGCTGCACTACATGTCAAAAAGCTAAGTCACGACTCAATCCTCATGGTTTATATATGCCTTTGCCTGTACCTAGTGTTCCTTGGGAGGATATATCTATGGACTTTGTTTTAGGTTTACCTCGAACAAAGAAGGGGAGGGATAGCATATTTGTTGTCGTGGATAGGTCCTCGAAAATGGCACACTTTATACCATGTCATAAAAGTGATGATGTTGTTTATGTTGCTGATTTGTTCTTTCGTGAAATTATTCACTTGCATGGTGTGCCAAATACTATTGTTTTAGATCATGATACTAAATTTCTTACCCACTTTTGGAAATGTTTATGGGCTAAGTTGGGGACTAAACTGCTTTTTAGTACTACTTGTCACCCCCAAACTGATGGACAAACTGAAGTAGTCAATAGAACATTGTCTACTATGCTTAGGGCTATTTTGAAGAATAATAAGAAAATGTGGGAAGAATGCTTGCCTCATATTGAATTTGCTTATAATCGTTCATTGCATTCTACTACTAAGATGTGCCCTTTTGAAATTGTGTATGGTTTCCTACCACGTGCACCTATTGATTTGTTGCCTCTTCCTTCTACGGAGAACGTTAATTTTGATGCTAAAGAATGTGCTAAATTGATTTTAAAAATGCATGAGTTAACTAAGGGAAATATTGAGCGTATGAATGCTAAATATAAACTTGCTGGAGATAAGGGTAGAAAACATGTTGTGTTTGCACCTGGAGATCTTGTTTGGTTACATTTGCGTAAGGATAGATTTCCTAATTTGCGCAAATCAAAGCGAATGCCACGTGCTGATTGTCCTTTTAAGGAGTTTGAGAAAATGAATGATAATGCATATAAACTTGGGCTGCCTGCAGATTTTGGGGTTGGTCCCACTTTTAACATTGCAGATTTGAAGCCTTATTTGGGTGAGGAAGATGATATTTTTTCAAGGACGACTTCATTTCAAGAAGGGGAGGATGATGAGGACATCAATACCATTGTTACACCCACAATCCCTGCTGCTATACATACTGGACCAATTACTAGAGCTCGCGCACGCCAATTGAATTATCAGGTACTTCCGTTTCTTGGAAACGATTCTAATGTTCATGAGAATATGATGCTGCCTAAATTGGATACATTTGTTTTGCTTATAAGTGAAGGGCCTAGCTTGGACAAGAACGATGAACCTTGGAGCAAGTTCAAGCATGGAGATGATGGCATGCGCAAGGGGAACAAGAATGGAGTTACAAGTGATGATTCCAGGACTTTGAAGCCACCATAATGAGTGCATGAAGCATTGGCCCCTTCATGCCAATTGAATTATCAGGTACTTCCGTTTCTTGGTAACGATTCTAATGTTCATGAGAATATGATGCTGACTAAATTGGATACATTTGTTTTGCTTACAAATGAAGGACCTAGCTTGGACAAGAACGATGAACCTTGGAGCAAGTTCAAGCATGGAGATGATGGCATGCGCAAGGGGAACAATAATGGAGTTACAAATGATGATTCCAGGACTTTGAGCCACCATAATGAGTGCATGAAGCATTGGCCACTTCATAAATTTCGTCCAGAGGCTATTCTAGGTGTTGCGTCACCTTATTTTTGGGCCAGGCCCATGTAATTTCGAAATACTTGATTATAGGCAGTTTTTAGAGTCCGCATGTGTGGGGAAACAAGAGTTAGGGTTGGTTTTGGACCCCTCCTCCAAGGGCCATGAAATTCCCCCCTCCATCCTCCATATATACAGTCCTAAGGGCATCGTTTAGACTTTGGGTTTTGTTTAGATTAAAAGTTCGCCGTAGCTGCAACTTCGCGTACTTTGTTTGTGTTCAATGACCAGACCAAGACGTCACAGAACCCCACCTTGATCAATAAAGCCTTCATCTTATATTCGCAATATCCAGATTGCAATATCAGTTTCTTGCTTGTTCTTCGTTTACTCGCAAGAAAGAGACCCTCGTGGTCAGCTTGATCATGCTCCGGCGTGGTCAATAACCCCTCGAAAGTTGGTTTAGCGATTTCTAAGGCGCGATGTCTCGCACGTTCATAGTCCGATCGTCAAGGTCCACTCCCACAGAAAACGATAGCCACCATGTCATCGAAACATCGGGACACCTTTCCCTCTATCAAGGACACGGGCTTTGCCGCCGCCCACACCATACCATACACTCGCACCATCATCATCATGCATGGAGAACATGAAGCGAAGACGACGAAGATGACCACACGGTTTAATTGGAGGTATCTCACGAAGCAACCCGTGGGAGTAATTAACCGGGAGCTTTTCGAGGCCCCGAGAACTAGGAGACCGCACATCGCCATAGTCAGGCAGGCCGCGCTAGTAGGCTACGGAGCGCAACCATTTTTGTTGATGGGATCTTGTAATTTTGTTCGTCTAAAGAGATAAATGAAATACTTGTTCCCCGTATCAGTTTTTTTTTGTACTATGGTACACTGGCACGCTCACATTTTCTTTTCCCCGGGCATCAGAGAAATCCATACTCCTTCTCTTCCCTTCATCCGGAGGGCATATAAGTTTTTTCTCGTGTCAAACAAATTGACATGCCCAGTGACCTGGTTCTCCTCCCATCTTCGCTTAGTTGTGGTCGTCTGAATCGTATTCGCTCGTCTCCCAACCTGCACAACATGCTGCATGACAAGGCGTCGACGAGGGTTTCCGCTCATCAAGATCCCTTTCATGCAGGTGGAATCTCCCGTGGCAGCAACTCGGAGCCGGTAATGACCAGTTTGGATCGATACCGCCCATGGTCATCATCGAGCTCGGCGAGAAAGTCTACATGCATCAAGCTCAAGATCCTGCGCAGTTCCAAACTGTGTAGTCGAAGAAGGCACTAAGGCGGGAGTCTGCCAAGGTGAAGAAGGAGCGTCGTGAGCTAATGCTTAAGGCGCGCACCCTGTTGAAGGAGTCGACAAGGGCATATTTGATAGGAGATGTGGAGGCAACTCAAAACAGGCGGGCTAGTGCGGCGTCCCTCCACACCCCTACCACGACTACACACTCGGAGCCGTTGAAACCAACTCCGCGGCGCACCGAGGTAGAGCTTCTCGAGGGTTTGGAGGCCATGTCCCATAACTTGCATAGGCTCATGGCCAACGCTCGTTTGTCGGATAGCCCTCACCCCCTACGCAACTATTGGAGGAAGTACCGCAAGGTACAATTACTCAACCAACAGATAGCTTCCCGCATCACTAAGAGCACGGTGCCGGAGGAGGATTGGTCCCTCGGCGTTGTGGACCTAGCTGATAAGGTGTTCACTTACCGAAGCACCTTAACCCGTTCGTATGACTTGTTCCCTGATGATTGGGCATACGAACCATGCAAGGTCAAGGAGCTCGTGAGACGTGCCATCATGAAGGACTTATAGAAGCGGCGCTCATGCAAAGAGCCTATTCTACCAGGCACTACTATCTCCCTCAACATTGGCGACACTCGACACCATGTCTACACAACTCGGAGGTCGGCAGAAGGTCTCTCCCCAACAACAACAGGTTTTCCACCCTTCGGCATGAAGCACCCGTGCCACATGATGACGACCTACGGCGAGAATTTCGCCAACTCCAGGAGCAGATGAACAATATCCGGAGGAGGCTCCAAGATCCAATGGCGCCAAGTGCATCGTCGACTCGAGCTGCGGGAAGGATGAGGCGCCAAGCCCCAAGCCATCGTCCTCAACATGACCGCCAGACTTTGGCACCTCGGCGACAACCTTCACCAACTGGACACTATCGCAACGGAGATATCCCAACATGCCTCCATGTTGGAACTGATGGTCAAGACATCAAGACGATGAGAGGGACCCCCGGCACACTCAACATTGGCAACCACGGGAACCTTTGCGACCGACACTTCCACCATGACCTTCATCACCTCCCAGGAGGGGACATCAAGACAATGAGAGGGAGCCTCAGCCAACTCAACAGTGGCAAACACGGAAACCTTTGCCACCGACACTTCCAGCACGACCTCCATCACCTCCTAGGCGGGGAGATCAGCCACAGCTACAGGTGATGACGGACAGGACCTCATCATCCACGAGGCGCACTGCACCAGCACTCCTACGCGCGCCACCGGTGCAATGGGATGGTATCCTTCCAACGGCGAACCAACGCAAGCGCGAGAGGCATCCGAGAAACCGACATGTTCTTTTATAAAGAACTTGAGGAGTTGGTCCTTCGACACACTCAGGTACATTTACGATCCGATGGTGGGGTTGTTCAAGAAAATGACAGGATCAAATTTCGCATCTCCCCCGACTTGGAGCGGCATGAGCGGTATAGCTACTTGCTCAGCCGGTTGGCGCCGAAACCACGCAAGAAGTCCACGAGAAGCATTGAGCAAGGGAGCAAGGTGGTTCTTTCTTCATCCCTTCCCCAGAAGAATGATAAACAGGTGAAGGGGACTGCACCAACACCCCTACTAGAGAATCAAAAGATGCCAGCGCGGACGGCCACACCGATGGAAGGCGTTGAAGAAGCCAAGCTTACGTTCTCCTCCAAAAACGAAGAACCTTTCAAGGGTGCAGCCAACACTGCCCTCCCACAAGACACAAAACTTCCCACGAAGTTTACTCTTGTTCCCTCTGAAAAGATGGACCAAGATGGAGAAGCTCAAGCTCAGCAGGAGGCCGAAAAAGCGAAGGAGTCAACTAAGAAGAACCTTGCCTTGTGCGGTACTCTTGGAGTACAGCCAAGCGAAGGGTCAAGTAATGGATGGTGACCTCCCGCCATCACCGAGGAGTTCGACTATCCTTCTTAAGAAAAGATCATGCTGAACCCAAAGGTGGACTTCTAGAGGACCTTCCTACTGCGCCCTGGCCATGTTCGTGCATGGTTTAGGGGTGCCGAGGGGGATGCCAAGACAAGATCATCAACGTCACAAGAAGCTGCAAGATCCAGGGCCACATGTCTGCCTGTGACAACAGGGAAATGCACATTAGGTGGAGGGAGCACTTCACAAAATGAAGATATATACAAGCGACACTACACCGACATTACATCAAGGTTTCCTCAAGACCTTGAAGGACAACGACAAGTTGCAAACCGGCCAGGTGCCAATACAAGATTAAAGTCCATCGCCCGTCAAGGCGTGACGGATGGGTTTCCCGAAGATGGAGAAAGCCAAGACAACCTTGATGATGAACAAGGCTTCTCTGACTCATCGTCCTCGCCATCATTGGAGAGTCATCCACACTCCCCTCGTTACCATGAACTAGCTTCATCGGTTTTGTCAAATTATGAGGATGGTAATGAACACCTCCACACCACGCTCGCTCGCATGGTGAATCATGGTGATAGCCTTGTGGATCAAGATCATGTTGCCAAGCCACCTGTTGATGGCACCCAGGGCCCAAGCACGGTAAACATAGGAGCTACACAAGAAGTGTCTCTAGAAGAAGAGGTTTGAAGCCAGCGTCAGACGATTGACCAGTTGGCGTCAAAGCTTGACCAGTTCATTGAGCTCATGATGAACAACCAAGGCGTTCCTCCACAAGGCGTGCTGCAGCGAGTGGTGGATCCGTAAGAGGAGGAACTCCAGGTGGGCCCTCCTGCTAGGGTGCCCTTAAATGACGTGCCTCAACATGACCCCAACGCACAAGCTCAACCTTGGGTTAGCCCTGCTAGTTCTGCCAGCGCAGTACCATGCGCGCTTATGTTGAAGGACTACCACGACATGGTCGGGGATATGGTGGACAAGAAGTTGAAGCAAATGGTAATAGATCAAGCCCCTCATGCCTATGAGAGTGAGCTGGAGAAGCCTTACGAGGAGTGGCATGACATGATGGCATATCCCGCAGGGTGGCACCCACCAATGTCCCGTCAATATGATGGAACCGGTGATGCAAGGGAGAACTTGGCGTACTTCGAGGCAGCATGTGGCGACACAGCAAACAACCTGTCACTTCTCCTTCGCCAATTTTCAAGGTCATTAACCAGGCCCACCTTCCATTGGTACAGCCGTTTACCGGTTGGGTCCATAGGGAGTTGGGCGGCTATGAAAGAGGTTTTCAAGAAGCACTTCGTCGCCATGAAGGACTTCTCCGTTGTCAAGCTGGCGCAAGTCCGACAACGACGAGATGAGTCCATTGCCAAGCACCGCTTCGGAGGCCATGGCGCGGGCCTAGTTGTTGCTGAGGTTTCCGTCGACAGATGATCAGATGGATGAGTGGAGAGCCACCATTCATACTCTGATTGGTTTTCCCAAGGCTGGATGATAGAGGCAAGGGTGTCCCGATCTTTCGATGAGATGATAACTATCGATTTGGTGGAGACGACTTTGACGATCCAATTACAAACGTGCACGGCGTTGCGCCTTAGCAATTGCTAAACCAACTCCGAGGGGTTATTGACCACGCCGGAGCACGATCAACCTGACCACGAAGGTCTATTCCTGCAAGCAATCGAAGAACAAGCAAGAATATGATTAAGCAATCCGAATATTGCCAGTATGGATGAAGTATTGATAAGAGTGGGGTTTCATAAGCGGTCTTGGTCTGGTTGTTGGACACAAACGAAGTACACGAAGTTGCAGCGATGGCTAACTTTTAACTAAATAAAACCCAGGTCTAAACGATGCCTTAAGGGCTATATTTATAGGGAAAAGAGAGGGAATTTTGTCCACCCTTGGCAAGGTGGGACTGAAACACCTCCTAAGTCGTTTCCCCTACAATATGGACTCTAAAAATAGATTACATGGGCCTGGACCAAAATAAGGTTGCGCAACACCAATAATAAGCTATGGACGAAATTTATGAAAGGCCATCTTGTATATTTCGTCCATCTTCTTGTATGTCATCATGGTGGCTTCAATGTCCGGAAATCTCCACTTGAACCTCCGTTCTTGTTCTCTTCGCACACACACCTTCATCTCCGTGCTTGACCATGCTCCAATGTTCTACCTTCTTGTTCGTGCTAGGCCCTTCACTAGAAAGCAACACAAATGTATCTAAGTTAGGCTGCATCATATTCTCATGAACACTAGAAACATTATCAAGAAACGGAAGTACCTGATAATTTAATTGGTGTATCTGAGCTCTAGCAGCTGTTCCAAGAGGTAAAACAGCAGTGGATATGGATGTAACTATGGTAGCCATGTCCTCATCATCCTCCCCTTCTTGAAAACAAAGCCGTCCTGGGCGTTGCTTAATCTGAAACCTGGCTAACAAAAGAGACAAGGTGTACACGTTGTATATGTATATGTCATCCATTTTTATTGATCTCAGTTGGGGCACATGTGACACAGTTATACAAGAGCACCCTTCAAAAGTCATGAAATATAAAGCCAATATATTATCACAAGAAGTAAAAGGCATGAAACTATTGCAACTCAGTTTGCACATATAAGTGAAGCTCTTATTCATATCAAAAGATTGACAATGCTTATCATTAAACCATCCCAACATTGATGAACCATCACCAAGATTAGGGGTCATATCAAAATGATTAAACATTGGCACAATTATTTTCAAATGTATTTGATCCCAATTTGAGTTATTCCCTGATTCACATGGTTCTTTCGCATCAATAGTTAATTCAGTGGGTTCACTCAAAATTTTTTGATCACATGGCAAAGTCAAATCATGAACATAGTCCTCTAAAATAGCTGGTGTGATCAAAGTAGTGGGTAGCTCATCGCATGGTTCATTTAAATTGACAAGGCATTCATCATACTCATGTGGAGGTGGAAGATCGATACCTTTGTCATTACCTCTTATGATCAACAAAGATGATGTAGGCACTCTAGGTGGCAACACGACACATGGTGGAGGTGATGTAGTGCTCTCAACAATGGATGTTTTTTTCATAGGAGACGCAGTAGTGGAAGGAACAACCATCGCAACTCTTGGGATTTGCACCCTCCGCTTGTTTGTCTTGTCGGCAACACGTCTTGTTATCTCCTGTTCAGCTTTGCAAGCAAGATGAAACAAACGGTCCATAGGATAACATGTTTCATGAATTAGTATCTCCTGAATGTCACTGTTTAATCCTCCCCAAAATCTATCCATAAAATCTTCTTCACTTTCTTCTAAAGAGGAATGCAACAAGGTAGTTTGTAAATAATCATAATATTTCGTTACGGTGTCACTACCTTGTTTTAAATGTTGCAACTTTTTCATCATGTCACGAGTATAATAAGCGGGGACAAATGTATGTCTCATGGCAAGTTTCAAATCATCCCAAGTAGTAGGTTTATAATCAGGATGTAACCTACAATATTCACTCCACCAAACTAAAGCATAACCAGTGAAAGATCCAACCGCAACCTTAACTTTTTTGTGTTCATCAAAATTATGGGAAGCAAATATATTATTTATGTTGAACTCCCATTCAATATATAAAGCAGGTCTAAAACAGCCATTAAATGTGGTATAGAAACAGTAACCTGATCATGTGCATCTGAATGTTTGTGCACCTCTCGCGGCGGTTGTGGTATTTGCATAGGTGGTGGAACGTCTGCCACGATCGACAAAGCCCATGAATTAATTCTCGATCCTATCATTATTAGTAGAAACAAGAAACAAAATCTAAAAATAATGTTCCTATGAACTACTAGGAAGTGATTGTAGAACGCTCACAGTATAGCAAATCAAAGTCTTGCAAGTTCTTACCATGCAGCAGGAGGTGACCGGCAACCAGCAGTATCAAATACCTCCAAAAGTTGATAAAGCGATTGCCAGGTGAACGGATGTATATGTGTGGAAAAAAATGCTACAACCTCAATAGTTAATGCAAACTGAAAATTCTCTCAAAGTGGTCGAGTGCTGGTCCAAGACTAGACTGTACTAGAGACGCGAGCCTAAGACACAGATGAATTCCCGATATGCCGCGAACACCAGCTGTACTTCTCTTTTAACCACGCCCCATTTTTACAGCAACAAGACACGTGGAACACTATTTTTCGTTTTTCTTCCTTCTCCACGTATCACTTAGATGCACACCAAGTCTGGTTCCCTTTTTTTTCTCTATAGGATTAATCGAAATTGGACTCTCTCTCTCTCTCCAAAAGAAACAAATCTCTTTCCTTTGTTTTATCAAACAAGCCACATGATGCCTTCTTTTAACAAGAGAAACTTCCTCAAACGAACTAGTACTACTAGTCTAGATATTTCCCTGTCTTTTTTTACTTCCAACGAAACTTGCCCTTTTTTCAACTCTCTCTTAGGAAATGACCTCTCTCTCCAAATAAAAATCAAATCTGCATAGAATTCGCTTATTTGTTTCCTTCTTTTAAGCTGGGCAAAAAAAAGGATCCTTACCTATAATAAAAATGCGGATCTACCTTTCTAACAAGGCAATTGATGGGCACCTTCCTTTTTTTTGCTGTGATTTTGCACTTCTCCCGTAATGGATTCTCCTTCCTTTTTTGCCACGATCTCCAATACTACCATAAGGAAACTCCTTAAAAAAATCAAACGTGCCACACGAGGACACCCATATCCAAACGTGCCAAATTTGTATTTTTTGTATTACTTTCCAAGTAGTAGCACACAATCCACACGTCCTTCCTTGTATCCATTTTTTTCAAAGGCAACAGCCCACCAAATCTGATCTGCACTTCCTTCCAAAAGGAATGACGCTGTTTTCAATTTCGTTGGACATCCAGACCTGCCTTTTTCTTTTCTTCTCCAACCGACCAGATGTGCTGCGCAGAGCTTCTCTCTTTTTTTTGGAATATTATTTTTTATCTCTCCTTCCTAGATGCACAGAAATCAAGGAAACTTTGTGGCAGAATCTTTCCAACCAAAATTGTTGTAACACAAAACTGTCAGCCTATAAAGTTTTCTTCTGTTTTAGTGATGTACACTTTCCAAAGCAAATCAGTACTTGCTCAATGTCTTTCCATTTTATCTCCTAGGAAAACGTGAGGATAACCGTATGGGCTCTACTTTGCTACTAGTAGTACTTTAGTCCTTTCAGCCGTGAGACTTCCAAGCTCTTTCTATTCGCAATTTTTTTCTTTTCCATCTAAATAGTACTACCGTGTCCCAACCATCCAAGTCACGTCTTCGTCTTCTTCTAATCGCTCAACAACCTTTTTCTTTACAATCGAATTAGATTTGATAGCTGTTTTTTGTACTAGCTATAACAGCAACCAATTCTAAGAATCTCAATGGCACAGATTCCTTCACTGTTAAAATCTCATCTCCCTCCTTGATCCAAACTTCTTGGCTGATTTTGTCTCTCTCTCCAACATGAATTAGGCTTCAAGACAGCGACAAACTATATCAGCGGATGGGCGGCGGTAGCGGCAACGGCGGAAAAAAATGACAATGAAAGATGGTGATGAACTAGATGATGGTGTTGGCGAAAGTTGTGTGAACAAAACATGACTAGAACTCGAAACTCTAAAAGTCTACACTAAAACCAGCAACTTGACACACGATGCAACTGAAAATTCAACAATGCAAAAACTAAGTGATAATAGCGAAAGGCTCAGACAGTCTGGGATATGATGAACTAATCTAACTTTTTTGTGGCTTTTTTGTGGACTATAGGTATGAAAAACAGACTCGATCTAAACTACGAAAAGCTGTAAAATCTCACCGAGCAACCTGAAAACTGACACCACTTGATAGAGGCGAGGGTGTCCCAATCTTTCGATGAGATGATAACTATTGATTTGGTGGAGACGACTTTGTCGATCCGACTACAAACATGCACGACGTTGCGCGTTAGCAATCGCTAAACCAACTCCGAGGGGTTATTGACCACGCCGGAGCACGATCAACCTGACCACGAAGGTCTATTCCTGCAAGCAATCGAAGAACAAGCAAGAATATGATTAAGCAATCTGAATATTGCCAGTATGGATGAAGTATTGATAAGAGTGGGGTTTCATAAGCGGTCTTGGTCTGGTTGTTGGACACAAACGAAGTACACGAAGTTACAGCGATGGCTAACTTTTAACTAAATAAAACCCAGGTCTAAATGATGCCTTAAGGGCTATATTTATATGGAAAAGAGAGGGGATTTTGTCCACCCTTGGCAAGGTGGGACTAAAACACCTCCTCAGTCGTTTTCCCTACAATATGGACTCTAAAAATAGATTACATGGGCCTGGCCCAAAATAAGGTGGCGCAACACCAATAATAAGCTATGGACAAAATTTATGAAAGTCCATCTTATATATTTCGTCCATCTTCTTGTATGTCATCATGGTGGCTTCAAAGTCCGGAAATCTCCACTTGAACCTCTGTTCTTGTTCTCTTCACACGCACCTTCATCTCCGTGCTTGACCATGCTCCAATGTTTAACCTTCTTGTCCGTGCTAGGCCCTTCAGTAGCAAGCAACACAAATGTATCTAAGTTAGGCAGCATCATATTCTCATGAACACTAAAAACATTATCAAGAAACGAAAGTACCTAATAATTTAATTGGCGTATCTGAGCTCTAGCAACTATTCCAAGAGGTAAAACAGTAGGGGATATGGGTGTAACTGTGGTAGCCATGACCTCATCACTGGAGGCTCACAATGAGCTGGCCCGCCATGGCCTCCCCAGACGATGACGGCGGCCCACGCTGCTGGCCGTGCGGAAGGGCCCCCATGGTGCAATCCCCTCTGCGGCAACCAGTGCGAGGGCCACGGGACCAAGAGCTTGATGACGTCTCGATGGCTTCGTCCGATCCTCGAGCACGTCAAGGCTGGCGACGAGCCCAGAGGACAGGCCGATGGAGGGCATGCACATCACCATCGAGTGACGCCGCGAAGGCCACCACCAGTCCAATAGGCACGATGGCCCCAACGTCGACAAGCCTGTGCTCGGTAGAGGCGGGTACCTACTGATGCAGAGCTTTCCAAGGTCATCCCCATGGACCTACCATCGTCTCACCAAGTGCCTAGCGGACCCATGACACGAGCACGTGCAAGAGCTCTCTAAACCAAGGTGACATCTCTCCTCTCACATTTCCACTTTGATGCACATGAGACATGGCTACTACCTCAAACGGAGACATTGTGCATACTCAGGTATCAAGGAGTTGGCCATGAAGAAGCTAAGGAGCAAGGAGAACCAGAAGAGGAAGATGGACGTGAAGATGGAGAAGAAGGAGAGCTGCGGAAGAAGTCCCAGCCACCGGATGACCGGTCGGGACCGGATGTCCGGCGCCTGAAGCCCCAGCCGAGCTACAGCGAGCGGACGTCCGGCCTGGACCGGACGACCGGTGCCCCTACACCTGAGCCAAACAAGCGGAAGTCCGACGCCACCGAACGTCCAGCGACCGGACGACCGGCCTTTGCCGGAAATCCGCTACACCAGCATCCGAGCCAGAACGAGCGGATGACCAGCGACCACCGGACGTTCGGCCTCCCATGAGACACCGGACGACCGGTCCTTAGCGGACGTCCGGTACGTGGTTGTGTCCAGTTTCGGGCCCGAAGCCCATGTACCCCTCCTTTCGCCCCCATTTTCACTAAGACTATAAATAGACCTCCTATTCATCCTAGCTAGGGTTAGCATTGGTTTATCTCACATTTAGAGATAGAGCATTGCTCATCCACATCGGATCTATCCACGAGAGAGACCGCGGCCCCTCTTCGGAGAAGATCCCTTTGGATTCAAGACCCCTCTAAGGGAAGATCCCCTTGTGGATTCAAGACCTACTCACGGAGAAGACCGGCTACCTTTCTATCGTCCCTAGTTGCCCGTGGATCGTGTGATCTCTTATGTACCCGAGGATCTAGCACATGTGTGACTATTTCATGTTGGTTCAGTGATTCTCTCGTGTTTTCCCTTGTGTTTCCCCTCGTTTTCCCTCTCGTGTTCTTCACAGGATCCGCTCCTTTCGTGAAAGATCGGCCGATTAGGATTCAACCCTACATCATCTTGGTATCTAGGGCCACGTTTTTCACGATCTCGAAGCCTCCCCGATGTGTTTCTAGCCTAGTTTTTGTTGATTTTGTCCCTAATCCAAAAATTCCCCCCAAAAATAGCCCCATTTTTTTGTGATTTGTTGGTTTGTTGAAATTTTGTTGGATTTGATCCATGGATTTGCTTTGTTTTGAGTGGATCTAGATTCCCCCCTTTTCCCCACCCTTTCCATCCAAGAAATCGCCCGGATTCGATGAATTTCACCTCACCCACCCCCCCACGTGCAGCTCATCCCGTGCCCGAATAGTGTAGAGGCACCGGACGTCCGCTCGCCACTGGACGTCCGGCGACCGGACGACCGCTCACCACCGGACGTCTGGAGTTCCCTGATGAAACTGATTTTTTTTCAGTTTAGTCACCACCACCGCCCCACATTTCCGCATACGCACTCCTACCACCTATACACCATCAGCACTTCCGCATAACACCACCATTGCTTACCCGTTTCGCACTCTGACACATGTTGCCACTTCGAGCTTTGAGAATTTGAGTTGCGGTTCCATATCCTTTTATGTTTTGGCTATCTAGGTACGGTTCGACATCAACATCTCCGCCGCTCATCTTCGCCACGGACGCGTCATCAACAATGACCACCTCGACTACATCTTGGTATTCGTGCCACCATTTTGACACCATACCGTAAGCGAGAACGGTAACCTTGTCTTGGTATCGTGATACATCATTCTTGCCATTACATTGATAGCCATCATAGCCTTAGTCCTTTGCGTTGCTTACCCATCAAGACTAGCTTTTGAGTATTGCCGGCAACGAGGCTTGTACACATTAGTGATCATACTTCCCATAGCATACACACATCATTGGTGCATATATTGGCATCATCTCTTGTGTCACAAAGTTGTCATCGATTACACAATTGCTATCTTGGTTTGTCAAGCATTGCATGAGAAAAGAGCTCAAACAACAAAGAGCCAAACAACCTTTTAAGCAAAGGGAAAGATAAGCAAAGAGCTTTTAAGCAAGAACCATAGCATCATACAACATTAATATTGTCATACTAGATTATCTTGGATCATATCATAGAAACACCTTGCATAGAGCATACTTGGGATAGAAGTCGTTGCATTTTTGCTTAGTAGGTTGTGCACAAGTCTTTGTATCCACCTATTGTGAAATCGTGCTAGCGTCTCTCTAGTGTTGTGCAACAAGAGCATTTTTGTGGATTCCATATTTTGGCTCATCCTTGGTTGAACGACCCCACTTATCATTTTGCGTGTGTGTTTTCGTGTACCTTATATTGCTTGGTCTATTTGTTGCATTGCAATCTTGCGTATCTTTTCCAACATTATTGAAGCTCACTTACAATTGCATCAAATTTTGTGCCACCATCCTAACCAAGCTCCACCATAAGCTTTTACTTAAGTAGGTGTGAGAAACCGACAAGAATTGGTACCAATTGTGCTATTTCCTTGTCCACATTGGAGTGATCATTGATCCACTTTCAACTTCGGTCAAGGTACATTTGGTATTCGTTCTTCTCTTTCTACCACTCAGATTTTTCTCTTGGAATGATGGATAGGCCAAGTACTTCTACCAACCCACTCTTCATTTAGCACGACGACAATATGAACTCCTACGTCACCAAGAGCCACCTCTTTGGTGCACAACGTGCTTTGCATCAAGAGCAACAAGCAATGAGTGAATGCATCGATAACCTCGCCGCCGACTTGCGACTCTCCGAGCAACGTACAAGGGACTACCTCGACCACAAGCTCGACGATCACAAGCAAGAGAACGACGCAAGAATGGATGAGATTCGCGCTTTGTTGCTCAACCGCTCTTCTTCCACTTCGTCCTCTTCAAGAAGGAGCCGTTAAAGTCGACACTCCGAGTTCACCCTCTCCGGCTCAAGTACACTGACATCGAACACTCTTCAACGTGCCGCGTGCAATGATCATCAAGCAAGCCTCAATCCTCTACGCGACACTGACTCTCAAGAGCACCGACAACGTCAAATCCAACAGGCTTTCGCGCTAGCACGAGATCGGCAACGACAATGCCAACATGAAGATGAAGTGCGAGCGCGTCTACACCAAGAAGCACAATATGCCGAGGCACAACATCAAGAACAACAACTTTGTGAAGCTCAAGCACTTGAGGCGCAACAAGCCCTCCAAGATTCAAGTCGAGCCATAGCCAACCAAGGCCGACAAGCTTGTGAACATGAATAAGCACTTCGCGAAGAAGCTCAGGAACGATGACATCAAGCTCGCGTACAACGTCGAGTTCCTCAAGCTCGACAAGCCCCTCCACAAGATCCTCAAAGACATGAACTTCACCAAGAGCATGAAGACAATGGGAATCCTCCATGACCAGAGCAACATGAGGTTGACAACCCTCCTCACAAAGAGCAACACAAGCTTGACAACCATCAACAACATTGGCGTCATCATCCTCGACCCCAACACAATGAAGAGAAATGCTACGGCAAGCTAAAATTCACCATGCCCAAGTTCAATGGAAGCAACGATCCCGAAGAGTACCTTTCATGGGCATTGAAGGTCGATAAAATCTTTTGTTTGCACAACTATGAAGAAGAGAAAAAGATCGCAATGGCATCCCTTGAGTTCCAAGACTATGTCCTCATTTGGTGGGAACAAGTAATCAAGCGCCGTGAGGAAAGAGGTGAACCACCCATCACTACTTGGGCACAAATGAAGGATGTCATGAGAGCACGCTTTATGCCTACCTACTACAACCGCGACCTCTTCAAGAAACTCCAACTACTCAAGAAGGGAACCAAGAGCATTGATGAGTACTACAAGGAGATGGAGATTGCCATGATACCAGCCAATTCAGGGAGTCCTAGATTAGGCGGTCCCCGGACAGCCAGACTATATACTATGGCCGGACTGTTGGACTATGAAGATACAAGATTGAAGACTTCGTCCCGTGTCCGGGTGGGACTCTCCTTTGTGTGGAAGGCAAGCTTGGCGATTCGGATATGTAGATCTCCTCCCTTGTAACCGACTCTATGTAACCCTAGCCCCTCCGGTGTCTATATAAACCGGAGGGTTTTAGTCCGTAGGACAACAACAATCATACCATAGGCTAGCTTCTAGGGTTTACCCTCTTCGATCTCGTGGTAGATCAACTCTTGTAATACTCATATCATCAAGATCAATCAAGCAGGAAGTAGGGTATTACCTCCATCGAGAGGGCCCGAACCTGGGTAAACATTGTGTCCCCCGCCTCCTGTTACCATCCGCCTTAGACGCACAGTTCGGGACCCCTACCCGAGATCAGCCGGTTTTGACACCGACATTGGTGCTTTCATTGAGAGTTCCACTGTGTCGTCATCACAAGGCTTGATGGCTCCTTCGATCATCGGCAACGATGAGATCCAGGGTGAGCTTTTCCTCCCCGGGCAGATCTTCGTCTTCGGTGTCTTCATACTGCGGGCCAACTCGCTCGGCCATCTGGAGCAGGTCGAGAGCTACGCCCCTGGCCATCAGGTCAGGTTTGGAAGCTTGAACTATACCACTGACATCCGCGGAGACTTGATCTTTGATGGATTCGAACCCATGTCAGGTACGCCGCATAGTCACGATGAGCATGATTTAGCTCTTCCATCAGAAAGTGTTCCGGAGATCACACATGTAACTACTCCGGCTCTCAATCCGGAACAGATCACGCCATCCGAGGACGGGTGGATGGACCCCGCCACGGAGGCCGCACACTCAGCGGCGATAGAGCCGAATACTGACTTCACCTCCTACGAGACCTGTGTTGCCGGGCCTTTGGATTCGTCCCCGGCCACGATCTCCGAACCGCCTACATCCGTACCTATCAAATCTGATTGGGCACCGATCACGGAGTTTTCCTCCGCGGATATCTTTCAGCACTTGCCCTTGGGCGATGTGCTAAATTCATTAAGGTCTCACTCCTTGTCAGGAGGCCCTTGGCCGAACTGTGTTTGGCTCGAGTGGGAAGCGGACGACGAAGAAATTCGCTCCCCACCCAACACCCACTTAATAGCCATTGTCGATGACTTAACCATCATGCTTGATTTCGGATCCGAAGACATCAACGGTATGGACGACGATGCGGGAAACGAACAGGAACCACCGCCCGCAGGGCGCTGGACTGCCACTTCATCACATGATATATACATGGTTGATGCACCCCAAGAAAATGATGACGAGGAATGGGAGGAAGTAGCGGAGGACAATTCCCTCGAGAAGCAACCAAAGCAACGGCGTAAGCGCCGCTCCAAATCCCGCCCCGGCAAAAACAGCGATAACAGTGTTAGAAAAAGAAACACCCCGGTCGACCCAAATGAGACAACGACCACATGAACCCAGCGGTGGAGCAGGGTGAACTTGCGGACGGCGAACATAGTACGGAGCCGCTGTCAGGTCACGACGACCCCGAGGGTAAAACTCATCAACATGTCTCCGGAGACATGAATAGTACGGACGACGATGCACACATCATCCCTGAAAGACACTTGGAACAAGAGAACCTTCATAAAAGGCTCATTGAAACCGCGCGGAGCCTGAAGAAGGACAAGCAAAGGCTTAAGACCGCGCAGAATACGCTCAACAGCAGATGGAATAAAGTGCTTGACACGGAAGAAAAATACGGCGGTAATCGCCACACAAAAAGCTATCCAAAGTGCAAGCTGCTGCCTGAATTCGACGATGAGGCCTCAGAGCCCACTCAGCCGGAAAATAAAACGGCCGATCAACCGGACCGGCCACCCCGTGGTCGTGACAGGGCGGTTAACGATGACGTACACAAGTCAGCACACGACCTACGTGAGGATCTACACAAAAAGCCGGTTTGACCAGGACCATTTACGGACCTAGGAAGCGCGCTCCGGCATAGAATCATCGCCGCCCAAATGACCATACTGACAGAATAATAGTTCGAAATCAAATCCGAACAGTACAACCGTCAGGCACACCCAAATACAGGGGTGCTACGCACCCCCTATGCTTCACCGACAAGGTACTGGACCATGAATTCCCAGAAGGATTCAAACCCGTGAACATAGAGTCATATGACAGAACAACAGACCCTGGGGTCTGGATTGAGGACTTTATCCTTCTCATCCACATGGCTCGTGGAGATGATCTCCACGCCATCAAATACTTGCCCTTAAAATTTAAAGGACCAGCTAGGCACTGGTTGAAAAGCCTCCCCGAAAACTCAATCGAAAGTTGGGAAGAGGTCGAGGACGCTTTCAGGACTAATTTTCAAGGAACCTATGTCCGACCTCCGGATGCAGACGATTTAAGTCACATAATTCAGCAACCCGGAGAGTCAGCCCGAAAGCTTTGGAATAGATTCCTCACTAAGAATAATCAAATTGTTGATTGCCCGGACGCCGAAGCCTTCGTGGCTTTCAAGCATAGTGTCCGGGACGAATGGCTTGCCAGACACCTCGGCCAAGAAAAACCAAGGACAATGGCAGCCCTAACAAGCCTTATGACCCGCTTTTGTGCGGGCGAGGATAGTTGGCTGGCCCGCAACGGCACCAACGACCCAAGCACATCCAAAGTCAGGGATGGCAATGGAAAACCATGACGCAATAAAAGAAAGCGTCAAAGCAACAAGGACAGCCCAGACAACACGGTTGTAAACGCCGGATTCAGGGGCTCTCGACCCGGTCAACGGAAAAAGCCATTCAAAGGCAGCAGAGATGGACCGTCCAGCCTAAACAAGATTCTTGACAGATTATGTCAGATTCACGGCACCTCCGATAAATCTGCAAATCACACGAATAGAGAATGATGGGTGTTTAAGCAGGCTGGCAAGCTAAACGCCGAACACAAGGGGAGGGAGACACCAAGTGAAGACGAGGATGAGCCTCACCAACAAAACACCGGGGGACAGAAAAAATTGCCATAACCTTTCATTCCAAGGCCGGCATCAATGGACGATCCGTCAAGGTCATCATCGATGGAGGGAGTTGTCATAACCTCGCAAGTGAAGAACTTTGCTCCAAGATCTAATTTCCCAAGACGAAGCACCGACACCCCTACAAAGTTCAAGGGCTTAGCGACTCCGTCAATATCCAAGTCGAGCATCGAGTACAACTCTCCTTCAAAATTGGTGCCTACGAAGACACTTTGGAGTGCGACGTCGTTCCAATAACCATTTGCCACCTTCTCCTTGGACGCCCATGGCAATTTGATAGAGGTGTCATCCACAACGGCCGAATGAACCAGTACATCTTCAAGATGAAAGGAAATGAGTACGTACTTCGCCCCATGTCTCCAAGCCATGTGATCGCCGACAAGCAAGCTACCCATCATGGAGAGAATAGTGAGAGAGCGAGCCACCAAAAAGAGAGTGAGTGCCACAAGCCCAAATTGAGTGCCTCCACGATGAGGGTCAATAAAAACTTAGTTCTCTTTGCCACCAAAAGTGAGATAAGAGGAGTGTGTGAGAGTCCATAGTGTCCTACACTATATCCTTTTGTGCAAGGACAATGCAACACAAGCTAACACTTCTCACGCTCTACCTTTAGTGTTGTATTCTCTTTTGCAGGAATTTTAAGATGTTTTCCCCGATGAGCTACCTCTGGGACTACCTCCACTACGAGGCATTGAGCACCGCATCGACCTCATCCCCGGAGCACGTCTTCCGCACAAAGCTCCCTACCGCGTCAATCCCGAAGAAACCAAAGAAATGCAAAGGCAAGTAAAGCATCTCATAGATCATGGATTTGTGCGTGAAAGTTTGAGCCCTTGTGTCGTTTCGGTCATTCTTGTGCCAAAACGAGACGGTAGCTTTCGCATGTGCTCCGATTGTAGACCTATCAATGTTATCACCGTTCGCTATAGGTATCCCATTCCACGCCTTGACGATATGCTTGATGAACTTAGTGGTGACACTATATTCTCCAAGATTGATCTTAAAAGTGGTTACTATCAAATCCTCATACAAGAGGGTGATGAATGGAAAACCGCTTTCAAAACCATGTTTGGGTTGTATGAGTGGTTAGTCATGCCTATGGGTCTATCGGAAGCACCGGGTACATTTATGCGTCTTTTGAATCATGTCTTTCGGCCTTACATTGGTATATTTGTTGTGGTCTACTTTGATGATATCTTTGTTTATAGTAAATCTCTTCAAGATCATGTCACCCATGTTCGAACCGTTTTGCAAACTCTTCGAAATGAGCATCTCTTTGCTAACATGTAAAAGTGCCTTTTCGGCGTTGATAAGCTCGTTTTCTTGGGTTTTGTTGTATCTTATAAGGGTGTTTATGTTGATGATTCCAAGATCAATGCTATTAAAAATTGCCCATAACCAACCAACTTGCATCAAGTGCGTAGCTTTCTTGGACTTGCGGGTTTGTATCGTCACTTTGTGAAAGATTTTAGCACCATTGCTTCGCCTTTGCATGCTTTGGGCAAGAAGAATGCGCCTTTTGTTTGGGGACCATCCCAAGATACCGCTTTCAATGAGCTTAAGAATTTGCTCACTCATGCTCCCGCGCTTGCTTTACCTAACTTTTACAAGCCCTTTGAGATTCATTGTGATGCTAGTGGTAATGGCATAGGAGGTGTGTTAACGCAAGAGAAGCGCCCCAAAGCTTACTTTAGTGAGAAACTTTCTAGAGCGCAACTCAATTACCACATCTATGACAAAGAGCTATATGCTTTAGTCCGCGTTTTGCATGAATGGGAACACTATCTTCGCCCTGATGAATTCATCATTCATACTAATCATGAAACACTCAAGTACCTTAAGGGCCAAACCAAGTTGAACAAGCATCATGCTAAATGGAGTGAATTTATTGAGTTTTTTCCTTATGTCATCAAGTACATTAAAGGTAAGGAAAATATTGTGGCGGATGCCCTTTCCCGCATATGCATGCTTGTTACTCAACTTGAATTGGATGTCATTGGCTTTGAGCACATAAAAGACTTGTATGAGCATGATCCTACTTTTGCTACTCCTTATGCCAAATGCTTGACGCATACCTCTTGGGAACGCTATTACATCAAAGATGGATAAGTTATGAGAGCTAACAAGCTTTGCATCCCCGAGTCTTCTCTTCATTTGTTGCTTTTGCAGGAATCTCATGGAGCAGGCTTAATGGGACATTTTGGACGCGACAAGACTTTCACCACGCTCTCCAAGAACTACTATTGGCCCAAGATGTTTCGCGATGTCAACCGCTTCACCAACCAATGCTCTACATGCCACAAAGCTAAGAACAACGCTCAATCCATGGCCTTTACATGCCTCTACCAATTCCATATCAACCATGGGAAGATATTAGCATGGATTTGTACTTGGATTGCCCAGGACTAGAAATGGAAAGGATTCGGTATTTGTCATCGTGGACCGATTCTCTAAGATGGCACACTTCATACCATGCAACAAGATAGACGATGCATCACATGTTGCCAATCTCTTTTGTAGGGAAATATTGCGTCTACATGGTGTGCCAAAGATGATCGTCTCGGACCCCGACGTTAAGTTCCTAAGCTACTTTTGGAAGACCCTATGCGCCAAGCTCGGAATCAAGCTACTCTTCTCCATGGCGTATCATCCGCAAACCGACGGCCAAACGGAGGTGACCAACCACACACTCCCCGCTCTACTTCGAGTACTCATCAAGAAGAACATCAACGAGTGGGAGGAGTGTCTAAATATCGCCGAGTTCGCCTACAACCAAGAAAAACACTTAACAACCGGCAAGTCCCCTTTCGAGGTCGTCTACGGATTCAACCCATTGTCACCATTGGACATTCTTCCTCTACCACTCCAAGAGCGCATCAATGTGGACGCAAGTGCATGTGTGAATCATCTCAAGAAGCTGCATGAAGATACAAGGCATACCATCGAGTGCCAAGTACAATGACTTGCAACCAAGCTCAACATCAACAAGCACCCTATGGTATTCAACATTGGAGATCTTGTGTGGCTACACCTTCACAAGGACCGCTTTCCCCAAGAACGCAAGTCCAAACTTCGGCCATGAGCGGATGGACCCTTCAAGGTGCTTTCATGCTACAACAACAACGCATACAAGATCGACATTCCACGCGACAAGTACTCCGTGAGCGACATCTTCAACGTCAAAGATCTCTCTCCCTACAATGGTGATGAAGAATTTGATCCGAGGTCGGATCTTCCCCAAGGGAGGGGAGATGATGCGGAGCATCCCAAGGTCATCCCCATGGACCTACCATCGTCTCACCAAGTGCCTAGCGGACCCATGACACGAGCATGTGCAAGAGCTCACGAAAACGAGGTGACATCTCTCCTCTCACATTCCCACTTCGATGCACATGAGACATGGCTACTACCTCAGAAGGGGACATTGTGCATACACATGTATCAAGGAGTTGGCCATGAAGAAGCTAAGGAGCAAGGAGAATCAGAAGAGGAAGATGGGCGTGAAGATGGAGAAGAAGGAGAGCTGCTGTCGGTGTCAAAACCGGCGGATCTCAGGTATGGGGTCCCAAACTGTGCGTCGAGGATCGATGGTAACAGGAGACGAGGGACACGATGTTTACCCAGGTTTGGGCCCTCTCTATGGAGGTAATACCCTACTTCCTGCTTGATTGATCTTGATGAATATGAATATTACAAGAGTTGATCTACCACGAGATCATAATGGCTAAACCCTAGAAGTCTAGCCTATATGGGTATGGTAATGAGTATATGTGGTGTCCTTTCCAGACTATCCCCTTCGGTTTATATAGACACCAAGGGGATCTAGGGTTTACATGGAGTCGGTTACATAAGAAGGAATCTTCGGTCACCAAGCTTGCCTTCCACGCCAAGTAGAGTCCAATCCGGACACGGTGCAGTCTTCGACCTTCATGTCTTCACCCATCAGTCCGGCCCATGGATAACAGGCCGGACGCCCGAGGACCCCTTAGTCCAGGACTCCCTCAGTAGCCCCTAAACCTGGCTTCAATGACAAGGAGTCTGGCGCGTAGATTTGTCTTCGGCATTGCAAGGCGGGTTCCCACCTTCCGAACTCCAGAATAGTCTTCGGACGAGGTTAGCATATTCGGGCCTGTATATATAATTGCAGAGAATATAATATCCCTCGAGCCCAACTTGTTGATAACTGTTCACGACATCGTATCATGCCTACCCGGTTACTATTTCCAACCGTCAGCTAGCGAGCCGCCCCACGTGGGGGGGCGCGGTTTTATTGGCACGTCCCGTCAAGGCAGGGATCGTGTCCCTTTATTTGCGGGATTTTCATTAATGCAAGTGTAGGTAACTCAACCGTCCCCTGGGTACAACTCCTTGGTGATAGGTAAGTTTAGAGACCCCGAGGGAGATGCCCAGTATTCGGGGCCTTTATATAGAGACCCAGTCTCGTCCTCTCCCCTTGCGCTTGCTCCTTCCTCAATCCCAGCCACCCCAAGTTCCAACCATCGGGTTCTAATCGCCACTAGCCCTAGTCATGTCCGGATCCAACCGTCAGGGCCTGTGGGTGGCTTCTTCTGTCATAGAGGAGGATATTGCGAAGCTCCGCATAGCGAGGTATCTGACCCCGGAAATCTTTCATCGGCTTCCGGCGCAAGGGCAAGTCATACCGACCCCCAGATCTGGTGAGAGGGTAGTATTCGTATCCCACTTCCTTCACGGGCTAGGGTTCGCGCTTAACCCCTTCGTCCGGGGCTCATGTTTTACTATGGGCTAGATTTTCATGATCTGTCCCCGGACTCTGTTCTCCTCATCTCGACATTTATCGTCACGTGTGAGGCCTTACTCCGGACTCCTCCACACTTTGGTTTGTGGCTCAAGACCTTTGATGTGAGGCCGCAAGTGGCAGAGGAGGAGCAGGCGGAGTGCGGCAGCGTCATAATAGGCAAGCTGGCCGACGCGGTTTGGTCTGAAGGATCTTTCGCCAGATCTTCCGACAAATGGCAGCATGGGTGGTTTTATATCAACGAGCCGCGGGGCCCCAAGTGGGCGGCTACACCTGCGTTCCGGCCCGGCCCTCCAATTCAGCTCGCTTCATGGGTTAATAAGGGATTGGGTTGGGGATCCGTTGATGAAGTGCAGACTCTTCAAAGTCGCATCCGGAGCCATACCGAGAAGGGCATCGATCTTGTGAACGTCGTTCAAATAATGCTAGTCCGCTGGATCCTGCCATGTCAGCGGCAGCCTCTTCGTATGTGGGAGTTTAACCCAGAAGGGTGGCAGACTCTACAACACTTCTTTGGCACTACACATGAAGGAATGTGGATGTTATATTTCAGGGAACGAGAGCAATGGCCGGACACCACCGAAGACCTTGGCCTTGACTGCAATCATCCAGACACTTCAGTAAGTATTCGATATCCGAGCCCCTTCCATTCAGGCATCTCTTAACAAGATACTGAACAATCCATCCCTGTACAGGACTGGATAAATAAAGCGGTGCTAATCTGGTGTCCGGTGCCTCTTCCCGAAGGCCCTGCGACCGACCTGCTTACGAGAATGCTGATCCCGACACCGTACTAGGTGGCTGCGTTTGGGGAAACCGAAATCCTTTTGACCAAGGCCAGGAGTGCAGAGGGGGCCCTCCAGGGCAAGAAGAGGGTCGCCTCTGAAGATCAGGAGGGGAATCCTTCCAAGAGCGGAAAAACGCCATCATCGAGCGGCTTGGGCCGGGCGAGCAAGGCTGCCGTAGAGTTTGATGACAAGGACGAACCTCGAGGCAGACCGTAAGTGAGGATGGGGTACTTTAAATGCACCTCACTCTTTTCCTATTAGTGAAGTAATCATCTGATATATGTTCGTCCACGCAGGTTAACGCCTGGTGCTTCTCAATCGCCCTCCTCCTCGGGAGATCTTCTTCCGGAGATGATGGAGAGTGACACGCCTTCTCCGGCCACATCTCCCAATAGGGGAGATGATACCGATGTATCGTCTCAACGGGCTCCTCCTGAATGCCAAGTAGTACAGGAAGTGAAGAAGGTGTTACCCAAAGGCGGTGCCTCTGTCACTCGGGGTTTCAGTATCAAGACTGGCATCCCCGAACCATCCGGTTTACAGCCGGAGATGATTCTGGAGGCAATTAAGCTGGTTCCTTCACAGGAATGTCATACTCTGGCGGCGGTTTTCGAAGACCCAGGAGCGCCGGACATGCTGACGGGCTTGCAACGACGAGCATCCATTTCAGAAGAGCACCGTACCTTGATGGCTACGGTGGTCAAAAGGGTTCTATCCGCGAAGAGTGGATTGAACGAGGCCTTCGCGAGCCTTCTAAGATGTTTTGAGGTTTGTGATGTAGTTTTGTCAATTGAATTTTATTGACAGAATGCACCTTTTTTATGTGGAGTAGCCCCTGGGACTCGAATTGTGTTCTAAAGGAAGCGATCGGAGGATCAAAGAGATATACTCAGGCATTAACCTTGGTTTAATTTGAAATACATGTTGCTTCCCCTCCTGTGGCTTCCTGGAATACGGAAATGGCCGAACTACACCAAAAGCTGGATATTGCGGAGGATGACCTTGCATTGATCGACATGCGTCTTGACGACTCTCAAGGTATGTATTTCGAGCATTCTTTACACCAGTGTGCTTGACGCGGGAAAGTACTTTATATGAAATGCGCATGAAATGTAGATGGTGCTGCCACCATGGAGGCTCTTCGGGCGAAGCTAGTCCGGGCCAAGGAGCGGGCCCGGCTTAGTGATGCTATTGCTGAAGAGTCATCGGTTGAACTGAAGGCCGAACAAGTTGCGTGATGCCAGGGCGAGGAGAAGGTATCCATGATGACACTCACTTTGGAGAATGCTACTGGCCGCTGCGAATTTCTTGAGAAGGAGAATAAAGCCTTAACGGATGAACATGACAAGGCTCGATAGGAGGCAAGAGAAGCGCGATCAGAGTCGAGAGCACTCCGTGAGGAGGTTTAGCAGGCAAAAGAGATAGTGGCTGGAATGCCTTATCTGCTACAGACTAAGTTCGGCGACCCGGACTATGCTCAGCTGAACCACGTGTGGAGTTCTCCGGGCGAGTATTTGGACATGCCGAAGAGTTCTTCCGATGCAGCACGGTATTACCAAGCGCGAGCTGGATATGCAACGGAGAAGCTTTTTTTGTCACAGTTCGGTGCGTCGAAGCGCCCGCTGCTGCTCAATGAACAGATGTCCCAATGGGCCGAACTTCATAGGATATCTGGCGCTGCCATGAAGGATGTTATAATCCGGTTGTGGCCAACCAAGCCTGTGCCGAGTAGCTATTTTGGTGTGGTGCAGAAGCTTGTCAACGTGGTGTCACGAATCGATACTGCGAAGTGATCGGCGTGCATTGAAGGTGCACAGATGGCCCTTGCCCGAGTCAAGACATTCCGGGGAAGGATGAAGTCCATCTACGTCGCCACGAAGGGTCCTCCGCAGGGACCGTCCGGAACTTGAGAGTTATTTTGAAGACGTCCTGGAGGCCGCCCTCTTGATAGAGGGTCAATGCTCGAAAAACATAATGTTCGAGTGAGGTGTATGATGATTGTAAGAGACAATGTTATAGTTAATCTATTTATGTTTTGCTCGAAGAGCTTGAATTCCTCCTGTGTGGTCGTTTTAATATAATCTAAAAGTTTTCCAGTCATCGGCTTCAGCCCGTCGTAGGAAGTACGGGGGTGTTCGGAAAAACATTTAATCACTCTTTATCCAAAGTCTTGGTCCATGAAGGAGGTGATAATGCGGTGAACCAGGCAATCAGACTATAAGGCGTTGACACTTTCACTTAACCATAGGAGTTTTATGGTGGGTCTACGACATAGCCCCTGGTGTGTATGCGGCGTGTGGTGCCTTGCATATCTGATCTGAAAAAGATCCCTCGTGTTACACTGAGAATCGCTAAAGATTCCAATAAGTCGTCAAGTGGTTGACCAGCTCTCGCCGCATCATGACAGTCAGTTTTCGGCTTTCTCTACTGAGGTGCTCATCCGGTCTAGGCCAGGGCACAACCACAGTAGGTCTCCCTTTACTACCCTAGCCGATAGAGCGGAACGTAGGGCAGCAAACACAGGAGCCGGGAAACCCAACTATTGACCCAAGACAATGATTCAGAGCTGATGCATATAAGGCCAAACTTGCGACGCCGAAGTACGCTATAGATCTGTTCGGACTTTTACTGGTAGCTCATTCGTTCCCATGCCGAGCCCCTTGCAGGGTATGCCGAGGTGTATCTGCAGAGAAGCCATTAAGGCCATACTTATTGTTGAATGAGTATGAAAGATTGGTTCGGATGAGACTTATTAAGAACGGAGCGATGTGCCAATGATAAATTTATGTATATATAATAATAATAATAATAAAAGAAACTGCGAACACGGCTATTTGACATGCTCGGGGTCGAGATCAGAGGAAAGAGGGCATAGTACAGGCTCGGAATAAAGAGTGTGGTCCACAAAAAGTTTATTTTGGACCTCCTGTCGCACGTCTGCGTCGCCCGTCCTCGGGAAGGGGAATCCTTAACGGAAGTAGCCCCTTAGCTGAGCATACGGATCCGAACTCTGATAGAATCCGCTGTAGATGATGTCTAGCTGGTCACCTGTTCTTTAGGGATTATACAGAAAAATAAGGTAAGCAGATAAAAAACGTTACGGGAATGCTTGTAGGGTGGTCCGTATTGTGCTTCCGCCGATGCCCATGGTATCTTGAGTGCGTAGTGATGTGCGCGTGGTGCAAATTTTTCCAGTACAGCACGTGGGTGGCGGAAGACGAGCTACTTGCGTTCTGAGAGTGGTCGAACATCAGAGGGGAACTGTTTCTGGCCCCTGGCGTTTTGCTGGCGAGCCGATCCGTCGGCTTTATCGCTTGGTGGCCTCCTCCCCTTACGGTTAGTGTTGAGCTTGCCTGCCTACTTGAATACCCAACAATTTCAGTTGGTATGATTGGCTGGCCTGTCGGGGTGGCCGTGAATCTGACAAGGTCGGTCCAATATCCTGTCAAGGGTGGATGGTCCATCCTGGTTTGCCTTTAGTGGCTTCTTCCGTTGACCGGGCTTCGGATTGTGAAATCTGGTGTTCATGCTGTGTCGCATATATTACTGCGACTGTTTTGTTCGGTTCGTCGTGGCTTGCCATTGCCATCTCGGATTTCGGAAGTGGCTGGGCCGCTGGCATCGTTGCTTTTACGAGCAAGCCAGTTGTCTTCTCCCGTGCAGAAGCGGGTCATTAGAGCGGTAAGGCCTGCCATGGATTTGGGTCCTTCCTGGCCGAGGTGGCATGCTAGCCATTCATCCCGAACGCTATGTCTGAAGGCCGCAAGGGCTTCTGCGTCCGGATAGTCGACAATTTGGTTCTTTTTGACTAAGAATCTGGTCCAGAGCTCCCTGGCTGACTCGCCGGGCTCCTGGACAATGTGTCTTAAGTCATTGGCGTATAATGGCCGGACATATGTTCCCTGGAAGTTGTCTCGAAAGGCGCCTTCCAAGTCTTCCCAGTTGCCAATGGAATTTTCTGTCAAACTGTTTAGCTAGTACGGAGCTGGCCCTTTAAGGTTGAGAGGTAGGTATTTAATGGCGTGGAGGTCGTCTCCATGGGCCATGTGAATATGGAGGAGGTAATCCTCGATCCATATCGCGGGATCTGTGGTTCTATCGTATGATTCGATGTTGATGGGTTTAAACCCATTTGGAAATTCGTGCTCCATTACTTCGTTAGTGAAGCAGAGAGGGTGTGCGACTCCTCTATAATGGGCCACACTATGAATCACCTCCGGCGGGCTCCGTTTGCGGTGCTCGAACCGGGCATGGTCAGCTTTATAGCGTCCGAATAAGCGACCATCATCGTCGGTCGGGGTATATCTTCGTGATCTGTACATCGATCTTGTGCGTCCTGCTCTACCCTCCATGTCTTGGTTGATATCATGGGTATTCCACCAAGCTGTTTCGTTTTGAATGCCGGACGGGTTGGTATGGTGCTCTGCTTGGGCCGCTGCTTTGTCTGGACTGAACTGTGTTCGGCCCGCCGCATTGTTCGATGGTGGTATGGGTTCCATCGCTCTGCCATCGTATTGTGGGAGCCACCTATTCTTGGGGTGGCTTTTGACTGGGTTGCTAAGGCCGTATTATTCGGCAGCCAAGACCTCGGTCCATCTATCATTGAGCAAATCTTGGTTTGCTTGAAGCTGTAGCTGCTTCTTTCCTAGGATCCTTGCAGTGGCTATAAGCTGGCGTTTGAAGCGCTCCTGCTCGAGAGTGGGAGATAATTGCTGTCCTCCGAGTCCCCATATTGATCTGTTCATCAGAGCTGTCTTGCCCGCCTTCCTGTTCCTCCTACTCGGATTCTACCTCAACAGGGTCTTTGTTGTCCGGAGTATCATCTTCTCTGGTGCTGGCAGTGTTTTCTCTTGGGCGATGTGACCTAGGGCGCCGGTGTTCGGGCTGTGTACCAGGCAGTTTATTCTCGACCGGATCCTCCTTGTCATCGTCGAAAGTGTCGTAAGGTGTGTTTATCATACACCTGTCATACCATGAAGTGGTCATCTCGTGTCGAGCGGCTAGTAAGCTCTGGCCCTACCCCTTATCGTCGTCCACACCGTCGGTGTCTTCGGGGCCGGGGTCGGACGTGTTGGTTAGGTCTTCAATAGTGGCTACGAAATGGGTGGTGGGTGGGAAACAAAATTCTCCATCGTCTGCTGAAAGTTCAAACCAAACATAGTTCGGCGATGAGTCGATTGCAAGGGATAGGTTTTTTAGCGGGTTTATTATGTCACCCATGGGCGAGAGCTGGAAGACATCTGCGACGCTGAACTTGAAGATCGATAACCGATCGAGTTCGGTATACGCGGGCTCACAGGGTTCAGAGTTCGACATTGGAGGCGAGTCTGAGGTGCTGTTGATGCAGATACTGTATGAAGTGGAATCTACGTGCGGCTCCAGTGCCACAGAATCGGTAGCCCCCGTGATGGGGTCGAGCTTCCCATCTTCGGGCAGCTTGAACTGCTCCAGATTTAAGGCCAGAGCTGCTACAGGAGCTATCTCCTGGATGCGGCCCGATGACAGGTTTGAACCATGTTCATCGAGGCGATGGGGAGCGGTTGTCACGGTGTCGAATCCGTCAAAGATCAAATCTCCATGGATGTCCGTGACGTAATTCAAGCCTCCGATTCTGACCTGATGGCCAGGGGCGTAGCTGTTGAGCTGCTCTAGATGGCCAAGCGAGTTGGCCCACAGTACGAAGCCGCCGAATATGAAGATTTGTCCGGGGAGGAAGGTTCCTCTTTGGACAGTGTCATTATTGACGATTGAAGGGGCTATCGAACCTTTTGTCGACGGCACAGTGGAACTCTCAATGAAAGCACCAATGTCGGTGTCAAAAACGGCGGATCTCGGGTAGGGGGTCCCGAACTGTGCGTCTAGGATCGATGGTAACAGGAGACGGGGGACACGATGTTTACCCAGGTTTGGGCCCTCTCTATGGAGGTAATACCCTACTTTCTGCTTGATTGATCTTGATGAATATGAGTATTACAAGAGTTGATCTACCACGAGATCGTAATGGCTAAACCCTAGAAGTCTAGCCTATATGGGTATGGTAATGAGTATATGTGGTGTCCTTTCCAGACTATCCCCTTCAATTTATATAGACACCAAGGGGATCTAGGGTTTACATGGAGTTGGCTACATAAGATGGAATCTTCGGTCGCCAAGCTGGCCTTCCACGCCAAGTAGAGTCCAATCCGGACACGGTGCAATATTCAGCCTTCATGTCTTCACAGCCCATCAGTCCAGCCCATGGATAACAGGCGGAACGCCCGAGGACCCCTTAGTCTAGGACTCCCTCGGCTACGGAAGAAGTCCCAGCCACCGAACGACTGGTCGGGACCGGACGTCCATCGCCTGAAGCCCCAGCCGAGCTACAGTGAGCAGACATCCAGCCTGGACCAGACGACCGGTGCCCCTGCACCCGAGCCAAACAAGCGGAAGTCCGGCGACCGGACGACCGGCCTCTGCCAGAAATCCGCTACACCAGCATCTGAGCCAGAACGAGCGGACGACCGACAACCACCAGACGTCCGGCCGCCCATGAGACACTGGATGACCGGTCCCCAATGGACGTCCGGTACCTGGCTGTGTCCAGTTCCGGGCCCGAAGCCCATGTACCCCCTCCTTTCGCCCCCATTTGCACTAAGACTATAAATAGACCTCCTATTCATCCTAGCTAGGGTTAGCATTGGTTTAGCTCATATTTATAGATAGAGCATTGCTCATCCACATCAGATCTACTCCACGAGAGAGACTACGGCCCCTCTTCGGAGAAGATCCCTTTGGATTCAAGATCCCTCAAAGGGAAGATCCCCTTGTTGATTCAAGACCTCCTCACGGAGAAGACCGGCTACCTTTGTATCGTCCTTAGTTGTCCGTGGATCGTCTGATCTCTTATGTACCCGAGGATCTAGCACATGTGTGACTATTTCGTGTTGGTTTAGTGATTCTCTCATGTTTTCCCTTGTGTATCTCCTCATTTTTCCCTCTCGTGTTCTTCGCGGGATCCGCTCCTTTCGTGAAAGATTGGCCGATTAGGGTTCTATCCTACATCACCTACCTTTCGAGGCCGGGTAACCTCCCTTCCCCCGTGAGCTGCGGCAAGTCTGTTGGCCGTCCGCTCGCACGTTCAGGCCAGAGATTCCATAGAAGTTCTTGAGCATCTACACCATCGCTGTTCAAGATGCCGAGGGAAGTGATGAGAAGGGTTTTGCCAACTACTTCCCTTTGGCTCTCAAACCAAACGTGAGATATTGGCTGATGCATTTCCAGGAGAACTACGTCTCGACCTGGCTGACCTGTGCCATGAGTTCGTCGGCGGCTTCACAGGAACGAGGACGGCCCAACGATTTGCATCATCCCCCGCGGAAGGACGGAGAGACTCTACGAAAGTAGATGCAAAGGTTCAGTCGAGTCCACCGGAATATTCCATATATCCACTCGATAGCTGTGATAGCCGCATTCCACTCCAACATCCGCAACCATTAGATATGTTCCAACATGAACGTCTGATTCCCCAAGATTGTGAAGGAACTTTACACCTTGGTGGACAAGTGTGCTCGGGTGAAGGAGGGGATAAAACTCCCTAGAGAAGAGGATGGTGTCGACGCCGACTCAGAAGATGACGATGAGGCCACCAGTCAGAAAAAGAAGAACAAGAAGCGCAAGGATAAAGCCATACTGGCCATTGAAGGATCGGGCACACCTAGTACTAGCAAGAAGGCTAAGGCTAAAGCCCCCGGCAAGGAAGTTGCTATGTGGACTGACTGCCAGGAGGCTGCGGCTGTCGAGAAGGCTGGAAAAGGTGATGGGTCGTATTGCAACATTCGTCGAACCAAGGGCGACGATCTCCAGGAATGCAATCAGGTTGAGCAGCTAGTTGAGAAGCAGAGGGCTGAATATGAGAAGTGTGATAAGGAAAAAGGTCAGAATGGCGCTAGCGGGAAGGGCCAAGGCGGTGAAGCAAATCACCCCGACAAGGCTCTTCGAAACCAAGGAAAACTTGCCAGGGGCCGAGAGAAGGAAGATTGCAATGGTGAAAGTGATGGAGGGGACGAAGAGGAAACCAATGAGCAGGAATTCTAGAAGGCCACAGATGCCCTGTGCATTGACGAAGGTCAACTCTCCACTCCTCTCACCACCAACTTAAATGGTGGGCGCGTGAGGTCAATGTCGTGGAGTCAGCGGCAGAGTCTCGGAAGCCACTCAAGTGGTCACGCACGCCCATAATCTTTGATGAAGAGGACCATCCTGATTGCACCACCGCGGTAGGATGCTTGCCGTTGTTGGTTTCACCAACAATCCGCAACCTCAAAGTCACAAAGATGTTGGTTGATAGCGGGCCCGGGTTGAACCTGATTTTCCCAAAGGTTATCAGTGAACTTCAGATAGCAGAGGAAGAACTCAAAGTCACGGGCACGTTTCAAGGAATCAACCCCCGTACGAGTCATCCTAAGGGAAAGACCATGTTGCCAGTGACATTTGAAGGAGAGTTGAACTACCGGACTGAGAAGGCTGTGTTCGATGTGGTCGACCTCCCCCTGCCGTACAGTGGAATCCTTAAATTCCGAAATCTAGCAAAATTCATGGTGGCATCCCACTATGCCTATAACACTTTGAAGATGCCAGGGGCGGTGGGAGTCATTGCCATTCCGTCAGACGAGAAGGGCGCAATTATTTGCATGGATAAGATGTACCGAGACGCAGTCGTGGCAGAGACTGCGGAAGGCATAGTTCCCGCCAAGGAAATCAAAGGAAATAGGAAGGCTAGTAGGGAAACTAGCAAGGAATCCGGGAAGCGCACCTCTTCGGAGTATACTTCGCCTGTTGATGACTTGCCAGAGAGTTCCAACAACAAGAGATCCAAGGCTGCTGCACCACATGTGAAATAGGTCCCGGCAGGGCTGGCTGGCGCAGATGGTACCTTTACTATCAATGCCACCCTTGATGACAAATAGGAAAACGTGCTCGTTGCCTTCCTGCAGGCGAATATCGATGTGTTTGCTTGGAAACCGTATGATATCCCCGGTGTTCCTAGGGAGGTAATTGAGCACCACCTTGCTGTCTGCCCACCTGCCTGACCCATCAAGCAGAAGGTCCGAAAGCAAGCTTTGGAGCGGCAACAATTCATTGCAGAAGAGATCAAGAAACTTGAGGCAACTGGTTTGATCAGAGGAGTACTGCATCCAACGTGGTTACGAAACCTAGTGGTCGTACACAAGGTTAATGGAAAATGAAGACTTTGCAAAGATTTCACAGATCTTAGCAAGGCCTACCCGAAGGACCCATTTACCTTGTCGCACATTGACCAGATTGTGGATTCCACTTCAGGATGTGATTTTCTCTCTTTTCTAGATGAGTACTCTGGATATCATCAGATTTTTATGTCCAAGGAAGACAAAGAGAAGACCTCATTCATCACCCCATGTGGAACATATTGCTTCGTGTGCATGCCTTTCGGGTTGAAGAGTGCCGGGTCCACTTTTGGAAGAGCAGTCCAAATTGGTTTTGAATCACAGTTGCACAGGAACATTGAAGCTTATATGGATGGTAATGTGGTCAAGACCAAGGACAGATCAACCCTCATCCAGGATTTAGAAGAGACGTTTGCTAATCTGCCCAAGATCAACTTGAAGCTGAACCCAGAGAAGTATGTGTTTGGCATTCCCTTCGGCAAGCTACTTGGTTTCTTTGTGTCCCATCGCAGGGTAGAGGCTAGATTCATGCACCTAAGATAGTTAAGGATGTAAGGCGTGTGACAGGGTGCATTGCTGCGCTTAGCAGATTCGTCTCCAAGTCTGCCGAGCACGCCTTGCTGTTCTTCAAGGTCTTCAAAAGGCAGGACCCATGAATTGGACCCCGAAAGCAAATACAACACTTGAAGATTTATAGAACTACTTGTCCTCTATGCCCACTTTGGTTGCTCCAAACCATAAAAGCCGTTGTTGCTATATCTGACAGCAATTAATCAAGTGGTTAGTGTAGCACTAGTGGCGCAGCGGGAAGTGGAGAAAGCAATAGCCTCAGCTAGTGTCCCTTCTGGGGGGGGGAGTGAGAACAACCCGACAAGGCCAGTTATGGAGCAGGACAAGGAAGAGCGCGGCAGCGGAGACCAACCCAAGGACGCGGCAAGGAAGAAAGTGGTGCATCGCCCAGTGTACTTCGTCAGCTCCCTATTGTAGGGGGCTAGATCTAGGTACTCTGGTGTGCAAAAGTTGATTTTTGGCCTTGTCATGGCCACAAGGAAACTGCGCCACTACTTCCAAGCCCATGAGATCACGGTTGTCACTCATTTTCCTTTGCAAAGGATACTCTAAAACCGTGGGGCTACCAGAAGAATAGTGGAATGGGCATTGGAGTTATCCAGCTTTTGCCTAAAATTCGAAAGCACATCAACGATTTAGAGCAGGGTGTTGGCAAAGTTTATTGCAAAATGGATGCCAACCGCCGATAAAGAAGTGTTGGAAACAGTTATTCCCGACAAGAAAGCCCCCCAAGAATGGATCATGTATTTCAATGGTGCCTTCACCCTAGAAGGTGCAGGGGCTAGCGTGCTTCTCGTTGCTCCCACTGGAGAGCACCTAAAGTATGCCGTCCAGATGCATTTTCCTTGGGAGGAGGCGATCAACAATATAGCAGAGTATGAAGGGATCCTTACCTGGCTCAGGATTGCAAGTGAATTGGGAATCAAGAAGCTAATCGTTCGAGGAAATTCTGATAGAGGCAAAGGTGTCCCATCTTTCGATGAGTTGGTGGCTATCGTTTTGGAGGAAGTCAACTTTGACGATCCGACTACGAACGTGCGAGGACGTCGCACCTTGGCAATCGCTAAACCAACTCGGAGAGGTTATTGACCATGCCGGAGCACAATCGACCTGACCACGAAGGTTTGTTTCCTGCAAGCAAACGAAGAACAAGCAATAAACTCAGATTGCAATCAGGATATTGCGAATATAAGAGAAAAGCTTTATTGATCAAGGTGGGGTTCTGTGACGCCTTTGTCTGGTTGTTGAACACAAACGAAGTACGCGAAGTTGCAGCTATGGCGAACTTTGGTCTAAACAAAACCCAAAGTCTAAACGACGCCCTAAGGGCTATATATATGGAGAAAGAGGGGGGAATTTCGTGGCCCTTGGAGGAGGGGTCCCAAACCAACCCTAACTATTGTTTCCCCACACATACGGACTCTAAAAACAGCCTATACTTAAGTATTTCGAAAATACATGGGCCTAGCCCATAAATAAGGTGACACAGCACCTAGGATAGCCTCTGGACGAAATTTATAAAGTGGCATCTTGTATATTTCGTCCAAGGCTGCATGCACTCATTATGGTGGCTTCAAAGTCCTGGAATCATCACTTGTAACTCCGTTCTTGTTCCCCTAGTGCACGCCATCATCTCCATGTATGAACTTGCTCCAAGGTTCATCTTTCTTGTCCAATCTAGGCCCTTCATTTGTAAGCAAAACAAATGTATCCAATTTAGGCAGCATCATATTCTCATGAACATTAGAATCGTTACCAAGAAACGAAAGTACCTTGTAATTTAGTTGGCGTGCGCGAGCTCTAGAAATTGGTCCAGTATGTATAGCAACAGGGGTTGTGGGTGTAACAATGGTATTGATGTCCTCATCATCCTCCCCTTCTTGAAATTAAGTCGTCCTCGACGGAATCTTATCTTCTCACCCAAATAAGGCTTCAAATCTGCAATGTTAAACATGGGACTAACCCCAAAATATGCAAGCAGCTCAAGTTTATGTGCATTATCATTTATTTTCTCTAACACCTTAAAAGGACCATCAGCACGTGGCATTAGCTTTGATTTGCGCAAATTAGTAAATCTATCCTTACGCAAATGTAACCAAACAAGATCTCCAGGTGCAAACACAACATGTTTTCTACCCTTATCTCCAGCAAGTTTATATTTAGCAGTCATACGCTCAATGTTTTCCTTAGTTAACTCATGCATTTTTAAAATCAATTCACCACGTTCTTTAGCATCAAAATTAACCTTATCCAAAGATGGAAGAGGCAACAAATCAATAGGTGCACGAGGTAGGAAACCATACACAATTTCAATAGGGCACATCTTAGTCGTAGAATGCAATGAACAATTATAAGAAAATTCAATATGAGGCAAGCATTCTTCCCACATTTTCTTATTATTCTTGAAAACAGCCCTAAGCATAGTAGACAATGTTCTATTGACTACTTCAGTTTGTCCATCAATTTGGGGGTGACAAGTAGTACTAAAAAGTAGTTTAGTGCCCAACTTAGCCCATAAACATCTCCAAAAGTGGCTAAGAAATTTAGTATAATGATCTGAAACAATAGTATTTGGCACACCGTGCGAGCGAATAATTTCACAAAAGAACAAATCAGCAACATTAACAGCATCATCGATTTTATGACATGGTATAAAGTGTGCCATTTTCAGAAATCTATCCATGACAACAAATATGCTATCCCTCCCCTTCTTTGTTCGAGGTAAACCTAAAACAAAGTCCATAGATATATCCTCCCAAGGAACACTAGGTATATGGAAAGGCATATATAAACCATAAGGATTAAGTCGTGACTTAGCTTTCGGACATGTAGTGCAGCGAGCAACAAAATGCTCAACATCCCGTCTCATCTTTGGCCAAAAGAAATGTGTAGCAAGTATGTCCTTCGTCTTCTTCACGCCAAAGTGTCCCATTAATCCTCCTCCATGCGCCTCATGCAACAACAAAATACGAACGGAGCTAGCTGGAATGCATATCTTGTTAGCACGGAACACAAATCCATCATTAAATGACAAACTTGTTCCATGTTCTTCCTTCTTTACAATTCTGCATTACATCTTTAAAATCAGCATCATGAACATATTGATCTTTGATGGTCTCCAAACCAAATATTTTGAAGTTAAGTTGTGAAAGCATAGTATAGCGACGAGACAAAGCATCAGCAATAACATTTTCTTTACCCTTCTTGTGTTTAATGACATAAGGGAAAGTCTCAATGAATTCAACCCATTTAGCATGTTTATGATTCTGTTTAGCTTGACTTTTAATATGTTTCGGCGATTCATGATCAGAATGTATAACAAATTCTTTGCGCCATAAATAATGTTGCCATGTTTCTAAAGTCCGAACAAGAGCATATAATTATTTATCATAAGTAGAATAATTATGATCATGTATAAAAAATTGTTTATGGTGGCTTCAAAGTCCTGGAATCATCACTTGTAACTCTGTTCTTGTTCCCCTTGCGCTCGCCATCATCTCCATGCTTGAACTTGCTCCAAGGTTCATCTTTCTTTTCCAAGCTAGGCCCTTCATTTGTAAGCAAAACAAATGTATCCAATTTAGGCAGCATCATATTCTCATGAACATTAGAATCGTTACCAAGAAACGAAAGTACCTAGTAATTTAATTGGCGTGCGCGAGCTCTAGTAATTGGTCCAGTATGTATAGCAGCATGGGTTGTGGGTGTAACAATGGTATTGATGTCCTCATCAGATTCACAACTTGTGGGGAGACAAGTCAACAGGGATAACCAAAGTCCATTGATGGAGGCATACGTTGAGGAAGTGGGAAGACTGGTGGAGCGCTTTGATGGATTGCAAACAGAGCATGTACCCCATGCAGAAAATAGCATTGCTAATCATCTGTCAAAGTGTGCTGCGCAAAAGCTTCATGTGGAACCAGGAACTTTTGTTCTCCATCTTACTCAGCCCTCTGTATCCTGGCAACAATGGACCAAATGAGGAGGAAACTGGACTCCGGTAAGCCTCTGCCGGTAGAGCCTCTCGGGGCTCCTGCAAGGACCCTGCCGGAAACGACTCCCCTTCGATTGGCGGGCTGCACCCACCTGTTGGGCCACTGGTCCCCACAGTCAAGGAACGCACCCCCGCAAATGAGGAGGTGCCGCTAGTCCTTGTTGCCAAGCCCAGGCTCCAACTTGGGCAAGGCACATAGTCCACTTCCTGCAAACTGGAAAACTTCCCAAAGAGCAAGAAGAATCTAAAAGAGTAGCCCGGAGGGCCAGTATGTATCAGTTTGTCGATGACACACTATGCAGAAGAAGGCCCAATGGTGTGAAATCAAAGTGATTTGCCGGGAAGAAGGAAAGGATATGCTGGTAGAAATACACAAAGGCATGTGCGGCTCCCACATTGGATCAAGGGCCATGGTTGGGAAAGCATTTCGGCAAGGATTCTATTGGCCCACAGCCCTCCAAGATGCGGTCGAGCTAGTCACCAAATGTAAAGCCTGCCAGTTCCATTCCAAGAACATCCATCTGCCTGCCCAAGATCTTCAGACAATCCCTTTGTCATGGCTGTTTCGGTCTGGGGCTCGATATCCTCGGCCCTTTCACCCGAGCTGCCGAGGGCTTCGAATTCTTGTTCGTTGCTATCGACAAGTTAACAAAGTGGCCGGAAGTAGAAGCCGTGAGAAAGATGTCTGCTCAGTCAGCTATCAAGTTCTTGAAAGAATTGGTGTGCCGCGGGGTCCCTGCATGGATCATCACCGACAATGGCACCCAGTTCACGAGCCGCGCCTTCATGCAATATATTCATGCCCTCAGAAGCAAGATATCATTTGCCTCTATTGCACATCTCAGAAGCAATGGACAAGCTGAGGGGGCGAACGCTGAAGTGTTGCGAGGACTCAAGACAAGAACATTTGATAAGTTGTAGAAGTGCTGCAGGCGATGGATCGACGAGATGCCGATGGTTCTTTGGTCCCTTAGAATGAAACCAAATCGAGCTACCGGGCATACTCCCTTCTCCCTAGTCTATGGGGAAGAAGCAGTTATCCCCACGGAACTCATTTACGGGTCACCTCAAGTGCTTGGATACAATGAAGTAGCACAGGATCAGCACCCGCGTGACGACACTGTGCTTCTCGAGAAGAACCATCTCCGGCCTACTATGTGTGATGCAGGCTATCAGCAAGCCATGCGTCGCTATCACAACCGCAGGGTTCATGCCCAGTGTTTTGAGGAAGGCGACATTGTCCTTAGGCGCGTTCAGTCCGCCAAGGGTGCAAAAAAGTTGATGCCAAAGTGGGAAGGCCCTTACCAGGTAGTACGAGTCATCAGACCTGGCGCAGTCTGTCTGGAGACCCAATGATGCGGAGCATCCCAAGGTCATCCCCATGGACCTTCCTACGTCTCCCACGACACCACTTGGACCAATGACAAGAGCATGAGCCAAGGCTATCGAAGATAAGGTGAACTCGCTCCTCTCCGAACTACCACTTTCTATGCATGAGACATGGCTACTACCTCAAGCGGAAACTCTATGTGTGATCAGGTACTTGGAGGAAAGCCACAGATCAGCTATACCCAACAGACAAGATGGTGAGGACACCAAGCTCAATGGAAAAGAAGAAGGACTGCTCAAAACTCCCATGGACCGGACGACCAGCGAACCACAGACGTTCGACGAACTCCAGGTTCCGTACGACCGGCCCACTCCGGACGACCGGCACTACCACTACCGAGCCAAAACGCCGGATTTCCGAAGACCTCCAGACGACCGACACCCTCGACCTCCGACCCCGACCGGACGTCCGACCGAAGCACACCCGAGCCAAATCTACGGACGCCAGACGAGCACCGGACGTCCGGTAGCTACCGGACGTCCGATGCCTGTGTGCTGATTTTGTGTTGGGTCGAAGCCCATTTACCGCTTCGACATCTGAAACTATATATAGACCCCCACCTCCTCTTTTCTAGGGTTATCATTGTGATAGCTCATATTAGAGATAGAGCCTCGCTCATCCACATCGGATCTACTCCTTGAGAGAGACCGCGGACCCTCTACGGAGAAGATCCCCTTGGATTCAATACCCCCTTTTGGGTGGCCCCATCAAGACCTCCTTTGGAGAAGAACCGATTACTATGTATCGTGCCTTGTTGATCGTGTGAACTCTTTTGTGTTCGAGAATCTAGCATATGTCTGATCAATCTTGTTGGTTTTAGTGTCTACCCTCGTGTTTACCCTCGTGATTCCCCTCGTGTTCTTCGTGTTCATCGCGGGATCCACTCCTTTCGTGAAAGATCGGCAATATAGGGTTCCACCCTACATCATCTTGGTATCTAGAGCCACGTTGATCACAATTTCGGATCCTCCCCGTTGTGTTTTCTAGCCTTGTTTTGTTGATTTTGTCCCTAATTCGAAAATTCCCCACAAAAATAGCCACAATTTTTTTTTGTGATTTGTTGGTGTGATGAAATTTTGTTGGATTTGATTCATGGATTTGCTTTGCCTTGAGTGGGTCTAGATTTCCCCCATCATCCCCACCTTTTCCATCCACAAAATCGCCCTGGTTCGACGGATTTTGACCTTTCCACCACGAACCCTAGTTGTTCTTCCCGTGCCAGAATTTCGCCCAGGCACCGGACATCCGACAGCCTCTGGACTTCCGACGACCGGATGATTGTAAACCCCCAGACGTCCGTAATACCCTAACGGAACCAAATTTTCCACCGAAAATTTTACCCACCACCCCACTTCCGCATACACATCCCCATACCACCACCACTCTCCGCAACCACAATTGCTTACTCGTTTCGTACTCCGTTGCGTTTTTGCCACATTGTGCTTTGAGAATTTGAGTTGCGGTTCCATTTCCTATTTTGTTTCGTCTATTTAGGTACGGTTCGACATCAACATCACCGCCGCACATCTTCGCCACGGATGCGTCACTGACAACAACTAATCCACCATTTTGACACCATACGGTAAGCAAGAACGGTAACCTCATCTTGGTGTCGTGATACATCATTCTTGCCACTACATTGATAGCCATCATAGCCCAATTTTGCGTAGCTTACCCATCGAGACTAGCCCTTGAGTATTGCTGGCAACGTGACTTGTGTACATTAGTGATCATACTTCCCATAGCATACATACATATCATTGGTGCATATCATCTCTTGTGACACAGAGTGTCATCGCATACTCAATTGCTATCTTGGTTCATGAAGCATTGCATGAGAAAAGAGCTCAAATACAAAGAGCCAAACAAGGTTTTAAGAAACATGGAAAGATAAGCAAAGAGCTTTTAAGCAAGAACCATAGCATCATACAACATTAAGATCATCATACTAGAGCATCTTGGATCATATCATTGGAACACCATACATAGAACATACTTGGGATAGAAGTTTTTGCATTTTTTCTTAGTAGGTTGTGCTCATGTCTTCGTATCCGCCTATTGTGCAATCGTGCTAGCAAGAGCATTTTCGTGGATTCCACATTTTCGCTCATCCTTGGTTGCATGACCCCATTCTTCTCTTTGCATGTGTGTTTCCACGTACCATATTTTTCTATTGGTCTACTTGTTGCATTGCAAACTTGCGAATCTTTTCCAACATTTTAGAAGCTCACTAACAATTGCATCAATTTTTTGTGCCACCAACCTAACCGAGCTCCACCATAAGCTTTTACTTGTGTAGGTGCGAGAAACCGACAAGAATTGGTACCAATTGTGCTCTTTCCTTGTTCCACATTGAGTGATCATCAACATCGGTCAAGGTACATTTGGTATAAGTTCTTATCCTTCTCCCACACATATTTGTTTGAAATGATGGATACGCCAAGTACTTCTACCAACCCACTCTACATCGAGCAAGACGGCGACATGAACTCCTACATCACAAAGAGCCACCTCTTTGGTGCACAACGTGCTTTGCATCAAGAGCACCAAGCATTGAGTGAACGCATCGACAACCTCTCCACCGACTTGCGACTCTCCGAGCAATGCACAAGAGATTACTCCGACCACAAGATCGACGACCACAAGCAAGAGAACGATGCAAGAATGGACAAGATTCGTGCTTTGTTGCTCAACCGCTCTTCTTCCACTTCGTCCTCATCACGATGGAGCCGCTCAACTAGACACTTCGACTACACCATCTCTGGCTCAAGTACACCGACATCCAATACTCTTCATCGTGCCGCGTGCCAAGATCGTCAAGAAAACCGCAACCCTCTACACGATAACAACTCTCAAGAACAACGACATAGTCAAAACCAATCTACTTTTGCGCAAGCACGAGAACAGCAATGCAAACACCAACACAAAGAGGAAGAGCGAGCGCGACTACACCAAGAAGCACAAGATGCCGAGGCACAACGTCAAGAACAACAATTGCGAGAAGCTCAAGCACTTGATGCGCAACAAGCCCTCCGAGAATCAAGTCGAGCCATAGCCAACCAAGGCCGACAAGCTCGTGAGCGTCAAGAAGCGCTTTGTGATGGAGTCCATGAACGAATATACCAAGCTCGCATGCATTGTCAAGCTCAACAAGTTCCTCCACAAGCTCACCAAGAACACCAAGTTCAACAATAGCAAGAAGACATTGGAAATCCTCCACTTCAAGAGCTCGTCAAGGACGTCATCATCCCCGACCCGAACACAATGAAGAGCAACGCTATGGCACGCTAAAGTTCACCATTCCCGAGTTCAATGGAAGCAATGATCCTGAAGAGTACCTTTAATGGGCATTGAAGGTCGACAAAATCTTCCGTTTGCACAACTATTAAGAAGAAAATAAGATCGTGATGTCATACATTGAGTTCCAAGACTATGTCCTCATTTGGTGGGAACAAGTCATTGAGCGCCGAGAGGCAAAAGGTGAAACACCCATCACTACTTGGGCGCAAATGAAGGATGTCATGAGAGCACGCTTCATGCCAACCTACTACAACAGCGACCTCTTCAAGAAACTCCAACTACTCAAGCAAGGAACCAAGAGCGTTGAAGAATATTATAATGAAATGGAGATTGCAATGATACTAGCCAATGTCACGGAAGATGATGATCAAACTATGGCACGTTTCTTGAATGGACTCAATCATCCTATCAAGAAGATCGCCGAATTCCAACCATACTCGAACCTCATTGAGCTAGTGCATCAAGGTACCAAAGCGGAACGTCAAGTGCAAGATGACTTCAAATATGCCAAGTTCTCATCCATGTCCTATGTTTTCTCCAACACCCAACGCCCAAGATTCAACGACTCCAACACCGTCTACCTCAACAAAGCCTTCTACAAGCAACAACGACAAGTCAAGTCACAAGAAGGCATCGACAACCTCAAGTCATCCTCCTATAATGAGCAACTTCAAGCCGAGAGCTTCATCATCATCTACCCCAACCGACAAGACCGTCAAGACAAGTTCCTTCAAATGCTTCACATGCGGAGGTCGAGGCCACAAGTCCTTTGAGTGTACCAACAAGTGGACCATGATCCTCAACGATGATGGTACATACGACTCCATGAGTGAAGGAGAAACAGAAGCACTTGAGCAAGTCACCATGCACCGACAAGTGAACGATGAAGAGGAACAAGTCTTTTGTGACGAAGATTCAAGTCCCGCTCTCGTTGTCTCCAAGGTCTTGACTCTCCAACATCAACAAGAAGAAGACCAAAGATGTCATATCTTTCATACCAAGGCCGGCATCAATGGAGTTCCGTCAAGGTCATCATCAATGGAGGAAGTTGTCATAACTTAGCAAGTGAAGAACTTTGCTCCAAGCTCCAATTACCCAAGACAAAGCACCCACATGCCTACAAAGTTCAATGGCTAAGAGACTCCGACACTATTCTAGTCAAGCATAGAGTGCAAGTCTCCTTCAAAATCGGAGCTTATCAAGACACTTTGGAGTGTGATGTCGTTCCAATGACCGTTTGCCACCTTCTTCTCGGACGACCATGGCAATTTGATAGAGGCGTCATCCACAATAGCCGAACGAACCACTACATCTTCAAGATGAAAGGAAAGGAGTACGTACTTCGCCCTATGTCTCCAAGCCAAGTGATCGCCGACAAGCAAACCACCCATCATGGAGAGAATAGTGAGAGAGCGAACCACCAAAAAGAGAGTGAGCGCCAGAAGCCCAAATTGAGCGCCTCCACGATGAGCGACAAGAAGAACCTAGTTCTATTTGCCACCAAACGTGAGATAAGAGAAGTGTGTGAGAACCCATCTAGTGTCATGCACTATGTCCTTTTATGCAAGGACAAGGCACCAAAAGCTAACACCTCTCACACTCTAGCTTTAGTGTTGTCTTCTCTTTTATAGGAATTCCATGATGTTTTCCCTGACGAGCTACCTCCGGGTCTACCTCCACTACGAGGTATCGAGCACCGCATCGACCTCATCCCCGGAGCACCACTTCTGAACAAGGCCCCCTACCGCGTCAACCCTGAAGAAACCAGAGAAATACAAAGGCAAGTAAAACATCTCATAGACCATGGACAAGTGCATGAAAGTTTGAGTCCTTGTGCCATTCTGGTCATTCTTGTGCCAAAAAGAGATGGTAGCTTTCGCATGTGTTCTGATTGTAGACCTATCAATGCTATCACCGTTCGATATAGGTACCCCATTCCACGCCTTGATGATATGCTTGATGAACTTAGTGGTGCCACTATTTTTTCCAAAATTGATCTTAAAAGTGGTTACTATCAAATCCGCATACAAGAGGGTAATGAATGGAAAACTGCTTTGAAAACAAAGTTTGGTTTGTATGAGTGGTTATTCATGCCTATGGGTTTATCGGACACACCGGGTACTTTCATGCGTCTTATGCATTATGTGTTTCACCCTTACATTGGTGAGTTTGTTGTGGTCTACTTCGACGATATCCTTGTTTTTAGAAAATCTCTCAAAGATCATGTCACCCATGTCCGCACCATGTTGCAAACTCTTTGAAAAGAGTGTTTATATGCTAACATGGAAAAATGCCTTTTCTGCGTTGATAAGCTCATTTTCTTAGGTTTTGCTGTATCCTCTAAGGGTGTTCATGTTGATGACTCTAAGATCAATCCTATTAAAACTTGGCCACAACCAACCAAATTGCAACAAGTGTGTAGCTTCCTTGGCTTAGCCGGTTTCTACTGTAGATTTGTGAAGGACTTTAGCACCATTGCTTCACCTTTGCATGCTTCGAGCAAGAAGAATGCACCCTTTGTTTGGGGACCATCGCAAGATACCACATTCAATGAGCTTAAGAATTTTCTTACTGATGCTCCCATGCTTGCATTACCCAACTTTAACAAACCCTTTGAGATTCATTGCAATGCTAGTGGTAATGGCATAGGAGGTGTGTTAACGCAAGAGAAGTGCCCCATAGCTTACTTTACTGAAAAACTTTCTGGAGCGCAACTCAATTACCCCATCTATGAATGGGAACACTATCTTCGCCCTCATGAATTTGTCATCCATACCGACCATGAAACGCTTAAATACCTTAAGGGTCAAACTAAGTTGAACAAGCGTCATGCTAAATGGAGTGAATTCATTGAGTCATTTCCTTATGTCGTCAAGTACATTAAAGGTAAGGAAAATATTGTGGCGGACGCTCTTTCCCGCATGTGCATGCTTGTTACTCAACTTGAATTGGATGTCATTGGCTTTGAGCACATAAAAGACTTGTATGCGCATGATCCTACTTTTGCTATTCCTTATGAAAAGTGTTTGACGCATACCTCTTGGGATCGCTATTATATCAGAGAAGGTTATCTTATGAGAGCTAACAAACTTTGCATCCCCGAGTCTTCTCTTTGTTTGTTGCTTTTGCAGGAATCTCATGGAGGAGGCCTAATGGGACATTTTGGTCGCGACAAGACATTTGCTACGCTCTCTAGGAACTATTTTTGGCCCAAGATGTTTTGCACCGTCAACCACTTCACCAACCGATGCTCTACATGTCGCAAAGCTAAGTCTAAAGCTCAATCTCATGGTCTCTATATGCCCCTTCCAATACCATTCCAACCATGGGAAGATATTAGCATGGATTTTGTGATTGGTTTGCCTAGAATTAGAAATGGAAAGGATTCCGTGTTTGTTGCCGTGGATAGATTCGCTAAAATGGCACATTTCATTCCTTGCAACAAGATAGATGATGCTTCACATGTTGCCAATCTCTTTTGTAGGGAAATACTTCATCTACATGGAGTGCCAAATATGATAGTCTCGGACCGAGACGTCAAGTTCCTAAGCTACTTTTGGAAAACCTTATGCGCCAAGCTCGGAATCAAGCTACTCTTCTCCATGGCTTACCACCCACAAACCGACGGCCAAACGGAGGTGAACAACCACACATTCTCCACTCTACTTCACGTGCTAATCAATAAGAACATCAAGGAGTGGGAGGAGTGTCTACCTATCGCCGAGTTTGCCTACAACTGCGCAAGACACTCAACTACCGGCAAGTCCCCCTTTGAGGTCGTCTACGGATTCAACCCATTGTCCCCATTGGACATCCTTCCTCTACCACTACAAGAGCGCATCAATATGGACACAAGTGCACGCGTGACCCATCTCAAGAAGGTACATGAAGATACAAGGCACACCATCGAGCGCCAAGTACAACGACTTGCGACCAAGCTCAACATCAACAAGCACCCCATGGTATTCAACATTGGTGATCTTGTGTGGCTACACCTTCACAAGGACCGCTTCCCCACCGAACACAAGTCCAAACTCCTACCACGAGCGGATGGACCCTTCAAGGTGCTTGGATGCTACAACAACAACGCCTACAAGATCGACCTCCCGCGCGACAAGTACAACGTGTGCGACGTTTTCAATGTCAAGGATCTCTCGCCCTACCATAGTGATGAAGAATCCGATCCGAGGTCGGATCTTTGCCAAGGGAGGGGAGATGATGCGGAGCATCCCAAGGTCATCCCCATGGACCTACCTACGTCTCCTAGGACATTACTTGGACCAATGACAAGAGCACGAGCCAAGGCTATCAAAGATAAGGTGAACTTGCTCCTCTTTGAACTACCACTTTCTATGCATGAGACATGGCTACTACCTCAAGCGGAAACCCTATGTGTGATCAGGTACTTGGAGGAAAGCCACGGATCAGCTATACCCAACAGACAAGACGGTGAGGACACCAAGCTCCATGGAAAAGAAGAAGGATTGCTCGAAACTCCCAGGCACTAGACGACCAGTGAACCATGGACGTCGGACGAACTCCAGGTTCTGGACGACCGGCGCTACCACTCCCGAGCCAAAACACCAGATTTCCGAAGACCTCCGGACGACCGATGCCCCGGGATTCCGACCCCGACCAGACGTCCGACCAAAGCACACCCGAGCCGAATCTGGGACGCCCGACGAGCACCGGACGTCTGGACCCTCGCGAGCCTCCGGATGACTGGCGCCTGTGTGCTGATTTCGTGTTGGGTAGAAGCCCATGTACCCCTTCGACCTCTAAGACTATATATATACCCACCTCCTCTTTTCAAGGGTTAGCATTGTGGTAGGTCATATTAGAGATAGAGCCTCGCTCATCCACATCGGATCTACTCCTTGAGAGAGATCGCGGCCCCTCTACGGAGAAGATCCACTTGGATTCAAGACCCCCTTTTGGGTGGCCCCATCAAGACCTCCTTTGGAGAAGAACCGGTTATCGTGTATCATCCTTTGTTGATCATGGATCGTGTGAACTCTTTTCTGTTCGAGAATCTAGCATATGTGTGATCAATCTTGTTGGTTTTAGTGTTTATCTCGTGTTTCCCCTTGTGTTTACCCTTGTGTTCTTTGTGTTCATCGCGGGATCCGCTCCTTTCGTGAAAGATCGTCCATATAGGGTTCCACCCTACATCACCGGAGATGGCATTCACTTGCAAATCTCATGGAATATTGAGCATCTCCGCAAGTTCGACCCATAAGGTGCAGCTGTCGGGCCCTGACCGGCAGCCACCCTTTTGTACAGGCCTTGCCCCAGTTGCATGTAACCCCTTGTAAAAAGCCAAGCATAGACCCCGAGCAACAGAGAAATAAATGAAGCCCTGGGACCCCCGACAAGTTGCATGCCTGCATAAGCATTTCATGAGCATCGCATGTTCATGTAGATAAGTACGCGTCTGGCATTGTTTTCATCTGCATAAACTGCAGGCTCCTGTTAAGGACTTGATCTCCAAGAGGAGATGGAAAGATGAGCCTACACTGCGATCTTCGGCAAGCCAAATAGATAAGTTCTTTCTCTTTCCATACGCGTTCTATAAATAAAGACTTGTGCATAAGAAAACCTCGTAGCTTTTTGCATCTTAGGTGACGAGGACATTAATACCAGTGTTACACCCACAGCCCCTGCTGCTATACATACTAGACCAATTACTAGAGCTCGCGCATGCCAATTGAATTACCAGGTACTTTTGTTTCTTGGTAACGATTCTAATGATCATGAAAATATGATGTTGCCTAAATTGGATATGTTTGTTTTGCTTACAAATGAAGGGCCTAGCTTGGACAAGATGCATGAACCTTGGAGAAAATTCAAGCATGGAGGTGATGGCATGTGCAAGGGGGACAAGAACGGAGTTACAAGTGATGATTCCAGGACTTTGAAGCCACCATAATGAGTGCATGAAGCCTTGGACGAAATATACAAGATGCCACTTCATAAATTTCGTCCAGAGGCTATTGTAGGCGTCGCGTCGCCTTATTTTAGGGCCAGGCCCATGTAATTTCGAGTACTTGATTATAGGTTGTTTTTAGAGTCCGTATGTGTGGGGAAACAAGAGTTCGGGTTGGTTCGTACCCCTCCTCCAAGGGCCATGAAATTCCCCCCTCTCTCCTCCATATATACATCCCTTAGGGAATCATTTAGACTTTGGGTTTTGTTTAGATTAAAAGTTCGCCATAGCTTCCACTTCGCGTACTTCGTGTGAGTTCAACGACCACACCAAGACATCACAGAACCCCACCTTGATCAATAAAGCTTTCATCTTATATTTGCAATATCCATGTTGCAATCTTAGTTTCTTGCTTCTTCTTCATTTGCTTGCAGGAAATATACCTTCGTGGCTAGGTTGATCGTGCGTCCACGGAGTTGGTTTAGTGATTGCTAAGGCGCAACGTCCTTGCACATTTGTAGTCAGATCGTCAAAGTCAACTTCCACCAAAGCGATATCCATCATCTCATCGAAAGACGGGACACCTTTGCCTCTATCAAGTGGTATCGGATTTCTAGGTTGCTAGGTGAGATTTTACAGTTTTTCGTAGTTTAGATCGAGTCTGTTCTTCATACCTACAGTCCACGAAAAAGCCAAAAAAAATTAGGGTTGGTTCATCATATCCGAACAAGTCTGAGCCTTAGCATAGTCTTTTTAGTATTTTGCTTTGTTGAATTTGCGGTTGCATCGTCGTGTCTACCTACTGGTCTTAGAGTCTAGTCTTTTAGAGTTTCGAGTTCTGGTCATAGGTTGCCATCATCATCGCCCCTGCCATCTACCACCACTGCTTATCTGCCACAAATCCGTCTCCATGTACCATCACCAATCCGTATCCATATACCACCACCAATCCGTATCCATATACCACCACCGCTGCCATATCTTACCATCATATATCCACCACCAATCCGAGTTCTTATCGTATTAGGTTTGTTTTCAAGATCCATCTAATCTCTGATTCGTGTTTACTTGCCTCAGTAGGTTTCGTAAAAAAAAGTCTGGAGACCCCCGGGCAGTTTTTAGGCCAAAATTTCAGCGACCAAAAATATTTTTTCCCTATCCTATTTTTAGGCTTTTCTGAGTCTTTTGAGACACTCGCCATCGTAGTGATTTTTCTCGCACTTTTCTGTCGTCGCTGCCCTGATTTCCGAAAAAAATTGTCAAAAAAATGTCGTGCCCATCCTATCATTTTGACCTGGGAAGAGTTTTGAGACACTCGCCATTATAGTGATTTTTCGCAAAAAAAGAGGAGCACAAAAAAAGCGCAAATAAAAAAAGAGCAGAAAAAAATTTAGAGTGTGCTTTTCCCTTGTATACGTGCGGCACCGTGATTTTGTTAGTGTTCCAGGCTCGCGTCTCTAGCACGGTCTAGCCTAGGACCCGCACAGTACCGTCGTTGAGCGTTTATTCAAATTTCCATCTCTGAATTGATTATTGCTAATCTTTTTGCTACCTTATTATAAGCCTTCCTAGCTTCACATAAATCTACATCATGCGTTTGAATCTTTCCTGGTAATCGCTCTATCCAAACTTTGAGTGTTTTGACTACATCGGTTCCCGATCACCGCCTGCTACTGGGTAAGAACTGGTAAGAATTTGAGATTTGCTTGACGGATATGTGACACCCACCACCACCATTTTCTAGTAGTCTGTAGGATCATATTCTTGTGTGTTTCTATTGCTGCTAACCATGGCAGGATCACAAGTCGATGAGACTGACTGGGAGAACATGACGAATTAGGAGTTGCATTATAAATTTCAGCAAATGATGACTGAACAGGTGCAAGATGTGCTCAACAATTTTGAAGAGGCCATGGATAAGATGTTTGAAACAAAGCTCAATAAAAAAATTAATGAACTGCTTGCGCGTCTCCACAACCACCAATGGTTGTACCTGCCACACCTCTGCAACAACAACAATGACGACTACCTCCATGTCGTGAAACAGCCCTCCGCCTGGCCAAACTTTTGGTGCTGCCGTTGATACTTCTGTGGCTCCTACTGCTGATGTGAAGGAGGATGATTATGCGGGAGATTACGAGGATGAGGCTGATCAAAATCAGAACTACATGCAACCACTAGCACCACAACCACCATGTCGTCCACATGCAAATAATGGCAATGGTAGCCCCCCCCCTCAGGTATGAGATAATGACCATCTCCCTAAACTGAAATTGAATATTCCACCATTTGAGGGTAGATACGTTCCTAATATATATCTTACTTGGGAGTTAGAAACCGAACAACATTTTACATGTTTAGAATATCCCGAGGATAGACATGTTGCTGCTGCACTTTGTGCTTTCACTAGTTTTTCTTGTGTGTGGTGGTCTAAACATCGTAGATTATATCATAATAATATTCCAACTACTTGGGATGCTTTGAAAACTGCTATGCATACTCGTTGGGTTCCACGATATTATCAACGTGAATTACTTCAAAAATTGCAGCATTTAAGACGAGGAAAAATTCTTTAGAAGAATATTATCAGGAATTACAAACTGGTATGATTCGGTTGGTATTGTTGAGGATAATGAAGCTATGCTTGCACGTTTTATGCATGGACTAAATAAAGAGTATAAGGAATATAATTATATCACTTGTTTATTCCATCTTGCTTGTAAAGCTGAACGTGAAGTGCAGGATCGACAAGCATTGGCGCGAACTAACTTTTCTGCAGGTCGATCTTCATCATGGACACCGCGTGCATCCTCTACTTCCACATGTTCTACTGCACTGGTGCCTCCGTCAGCTGCCACCGCCAACCATGATATAAGAAAGCACGCACAACCACCACTATCTGCCAAGGGCACACCTTCTGGGCCTGCATAGAGCTCTTCTTCATCCATGGCATCAACATGGCAAACACATGATATTATTTGTCGTCGTTGCAAGGGTGGAGATCATTATGCAAGACAATGCCCTTCTAAGCGTGTGATGATTGTTATTGAGGATGATGGGTATGAGTCTGCTAGTGACTATGATGAGGAGACCTTGGCTCTTAGTACAAGTGAAGAACATGGTGGAAATGATTCTGATCATGAGATGCAATACATGGCTGCTGAAGATGCTGACAGGTATGAATGTTTAGTTACTCAACGTGTTTTGAGTGTGCAGGTTACACAAGCTGAGTAAAATCAGAGGCATAATTTGTTCCATACAAAGGGAGTTGTGAAGGAATGTTTTGTTCGCGTCATGATAGATGGAGGGAGCTGCAACAAGTTGGCTAGCTTGGAGATGGTGAAGATGCTATCTCTCACCACAAGACCACATCCACATCCTTACTACATCCAATGCTTCAACAACAGCGGCAAGGTTAAGGTAACACGTACTGTTTGTGTGCATTTTAGTATCTCTACATATGCTGATTGTGTTGATTGTGATGTGGTACCTATGCAAGCATGTTCCTTTTTACTTGGTAGACCATGGCAATTTGATAAAAATTATGTACACCATGGTAGAAACAATCAGTATACTCTTGTTCCTCAGGAAAAAAATATTACTTTGCTTCCTATGACTCCGGATTCCATTTTGAAAGATGAAATTAATAAAGCTAATAAAACAAAATAGGAGAAACATAAGAGTGAAAATCAGATTGTGGCAAAAGAATTTGAGCAACAAATGAAGCCTAATAATAAACCATCTAGTGTTGCTTGTGAAATTAAATTGAAAAGTGCATGTTTACTTGCCACCAAATCTGATATTGATGATCTAAATTTCAGCAAATCTGTTTGCTATGCTTTTGTGTGCAACGAGGCGTTATTTTCTTTCGAGGATGTACCTTCCTCTTTGCCTCCTGCTATCACTAACATTTTGCAGGAGTTCGCGGACGTCTTTCCATAAGACGAACCACTGGGATTACCACCTATTCAAGGGATTGAGCATCAGATTGACTTAATTCCCGGTGCTTCGCTGCCTAACCGTGCGCCATACCGTACCAATCCAGTGGAGACAAAGGAGATTATGCATCAAGTACAGGAGCTGCTCGACAAAGGTTATATACGCGAATCTCTTAGTCCTTGTGCTATTCCTATTATACTAGTGCCAAAAAAGGATGGTACGTCGCGTATGTGTGTTGATTGTAGATGCATTAATAATATTACTATTCGTTGATTTGCATAGTGGATACCATCAAATTCGTATGAAATTGGGAGTTGAATGGAAAACAACATTTAAAACTAAGTTTGGATTATATGAGTGGTTAGTCATGCCTTTTGGGTTAACTAATGCACCTACTACTTTCATGAGATTAATGAACGAAGTTTTACGTGCATTCATTGGATGATTTGTGGTAGTCTATTTTGATGATATACTGATTTGTAGCAGATCTTTGGACGAGCATTTGGAACATTTATGTGTTGTTTTTATTGCTCTATGTGATCCACGTTTGTTTGGTAACCTTGGGAAGTGCACCTTCTGCATCGACCGAGTATCTTTTCCTGGCTATGTTGTTACTCCACATTGAATTGAAATTGATAAAGCCAAGATTGAAGCTATTGAGAGTTGGCCGCAGCCCAAAACGGTCACACAAGTGAGGAGTTTTCTTGGCCTCGCTGGATTCTATAGCTGTTTTGTGAGAGATTTCATGATGAGGACATGACTACCTTGGATATGACCAAAAATATTGCATACATGTATATTTGTAATGTGATTTCTAATGCAAACTATGCAATAATTTATTTATGTCATCCAGGACAAAAATACTTCAGAAATTTTGTGCCATGTCTAATTGCAGGTGCATGGGACATTTGTACCATCCACATACGAAGATAAAGAAAAAAGAGAAGTTTAGGTGAGAGATTTTGTATCATATTCTTGCTCGTTCTTCGATTGCTTGTAGGAATAGACCTTCGTGGTCAGGCTAACCGTGCTTCCGGCATCGTCGGTAACCTCAAGAGATTGGTTTAGCGATTGCTAAGGCGCAACGCCGTGCACGTTTGTAGTCGGATCGTCAAAGTCATCTCCACCAAATCGATAGTTATCATCTCATCGAAAGATCAGGACACCCTCGCCTCTATCAATTGGTATCAGTTTTCAGGTTGCTCGGTGAGAATTTCCAGTTTTTCCTAGATTAAATTTATTTCTTACCTATTATCCAAGAAAAAGCCAGAATAAAAGTTAGATTCATTCATCCTTTGTCCAAGCCAGTCTGAGCCTTTGCAATTTTCTTTCCATTGCTTGCATAATTGAATTATCGATTGAATCGTCGTGTCAAGTTGCTGGTCTTAGTGTCTAGTTCGTTTAGAGTTTTGAGTTCCGTTCACATTAGTCACTCCGTCGCTGCATTGTTATCCCTTCCGCTGTCCACCACCCATCCATCAATTTCCACCACGTGCTACCCACCGTTCATTGTCATAATCATAGTTGAGATCGTTCACATCTTCGCTTCATCCAACCTACGTCTTATCTAGTTTGTTTTGAAAAGAGGGAGAGAGAAAAAGAAAGATAGAGAAAAAAATGAGACAAAGAAAAAAAGTGTGCGAAAAAAAAGAGAAGAAAAAGAACAAAATTTGGATTTATCTAGACTCAATCTCATAGTTGAATTCGGATTGGAATCTGTTTCATGCACTGTTTAGTAAAGCAACCATAACTTCCTCATACAAAGTCCGTTTTGACTCCGCAAGTACTCAAATGAAAGCTAGCGACGAGCCGCATCTAAATAGTTGCAGAGACAAGTTCAATATTTGGCACCTCAAAATCGGCTTTCAAATAGGTCTTTTTGCCCTCCGAAGTTCGCAACACAACTTGTTCCAGTTTTTTAGGTCAGTTTTAGAATTTTTTGACTCCTCATATCAACTCAGAACTGAGTGATTCTTTTTGCATTTGAAAGCTTGTGTCAGTGCCATTCTTGAGAAAAATTGTCAGGAGAAAAGTTTGAGAGAAAGTTGTTGTATATCCTGCTTGGCAGTTGTTTCACATCATTATCTTTACTGCCATAGTGATCTTCACTTATATCTTGCTGTCCAGAGCTATTCGTATCCTTTATTGATGCTAATTTTGCTACGTCGTGACCTCATTAGTGTTCTAGGCTCGCGTCTCTAGTGGTCTAGCCAAGGACCAGCATAGTACCATCGTTGAGTGATTATTCAACATTTAATCTATGAATTGATTATTGCTAATCTTTTGCTACCATATATAGCCAACTCAGCTCCACATATTTCTACACCGTGTATACGTCCGTTCCCCTGGCAATCGCTTTACACAATCTTCAGATTTATTTGACACCGCTGGTTGCCTATCACCACCTGCCGCATGGTAAGAACTTGTAAGATATTGATATTTACTTTACTGTGAGCACTTTACAACCACATCCTAGAAGTTCATAGGAACATTATTCTCGAATTTTGTTTCTTGTTTCTACTAATCATGAGAGGTTCCGGAGAAATAAGTTCTTGGACGACGGACACATCTTCACCATCATGAGAGTTGGGACAACACACACAAGCACACGGTCAGGTTATCTTTTTACTGTCATTTGGGGGTAGATTTAATCCTGCTATTTATCTAGCTTGGGAGCTTGAAGTAGAACAAGTTTTTAGTCACCATGACTTTTCTGAACTTGAGCAAGTGCAAGCTGCCACTAGAGCATTTACTGGTTTTGCTTCTGTTTGGTGGAGTGTGCATTGTAAGAAAAACATTGGTAACCAACCCACAACTTGGAAAGATTTGAAATATGTAATGAGGCAACAATTTTCCCTCCTTACTATCGTCGTGAATTGCTTCGCAAATTTGAACAATTTAAACAAGGCAACAACACTGCTCATGCTTACTATCAAGAGTTCAAATCTTATATGCCACATTGTGACATAGAAGAATCTGAGGATGATACAATGAATAGATTTTTTTTGGTGGTTTGAACCATGATATTCAGGCAAGATTTCAGTATATTCCTCGTTGCATTACTAGTATGTATGTTCGTGCTTCTACCTTTGAGAGACAGATACAGGAGGATGCATTTGGTGACAACAACAACAACAACAACAAATATTCCAGTTCATGCTCACCACCACTGGTTGGTTCCTCCACTGTTACACCTACTAGAGGAGCCCCACCTCGGATTGTGAGCACGACATCATCTCAAGAGTATGATACATTGTCAACGTCCGTACCTACATCAGCTACGTCTTTGTGACAAGGTAACAGTAAAGGTATTGATGATATAACTTCACATGAGAATGATGCATGCCTAGTTAACTTGATTGGATCATGTGTTGAGTTACCTCTTGATTTGAGCACACCACCTATTTTAGAGAATCTTGTTACTGTCATGAATGCGTAATGTGATCAAACAACTGAAATACCAACAATTTTGAGTGCACCCATTGAATTAACTATTGATGCAAAAGAACCAATGTTTAATCATTTTGATATGACCTCTAATCTTGGTGATGATTCTGTGTCAAATGACATATTCCATGTTTTCTTATTTAAGCATGTTATAGCATGTAAATTTGATGCAAGTAAGGTTTATTCACCAACGTTGGGATGGTTTAATGTTGAACATTGTCAATCCTTTGATATGAATAAGAGCTTCACTTATATGCGCAAATTGAGTTGCAATATTTACATGCCTTCCACTTCTTGTGATAATATTTCGGCTTCAGATTTCATGAACTATGAAATTAAATCATGTATACATGGGTCGTTCGTGCAAAAGCCAAGGGAAGTAAAAATGGATGACATATACATATACAACATGTACACCTTGTCTCTTTTGTTAGCCACATTTCAGATTAAGCAACGCTGAGGACTGCTTTGTTTTCAAGAAGGGGAGGATCATGAGGACATGACTACCTTGGATACAAACAAAAATATTGCATACATGTATATTTGTAAGGTGATTTATAATGCAAACTATGCAATAATTTATTTATGTCATCCAGGACAAAAATACTTCACAAACTTTTGTGCCATGTCTAATTGCAGGTGTATGGGACATTTGTACAATCCACATATGAAGATAAGGAAAAAAGAGAAGTTTACATGTTGTTCAAAAAGTCCTCTCACGTCACTTTTGGGCCAAGAGAAGATATAGTCCAAGTCTATCACGTTTTAGAATCAGATTCAGACTGCACAGACATACCTGACTCAAAACGCCAACAACTTTTTCATACAGACTCCAAATTGGGTGATTCTTTTTGGACGCTGATATCTACCACACGTGTGGTATATTTGACATGCGCCCACACACCGTGTATGGTGTGAGCAGGAGGCAGCCCACACATAATGCATGAGACGCATGAAACTACCGTGTGAAGCCCCGAGACCGATGCGTGAGGTGTCTTCCAGTTTTTCGCTGTTGTTGCCTTGACATTTGTTTGCGTGTTGCATATTTGCCATGTCATCATCCGCATTGCATCTTCATATTTTCAAAACTTTCATCCGTTCCTAGTTGCCGTGTTCCCCCTTGCCTTTGTTGAACGTTTCGAGATCAACCAGACCGCTCTCTTCTCTCTTGTCTTCTCCGTGGCAATGTTGTCAGACTGCTTTGTCTTCATTGACCATTTTTGGTCCAACCACACACTTGACCTCGTTCGCCTAACCCCTCTTTGCACAGTGCATCAACCCCTCGCTCGTGTCCAAAACTTCTCCGAACCCGAACCGGACTATCGTTACCGTTGGGTCCAGATCGTCCCCAAACATCTATAAACCATCTCCATTTTCTTAATTGGACTTCCTAACCTATATTTTCTCAGCCGCCCGATTACGATCATAGGGACGTGATAGCCCCTACCCTAATCTTATTGCAATATAAATAGTGGACAACCCTAGAAACTAGGGATCCTGTCCCATCCATCCATCCAATCACTCCACCGCCGCCGTCCACCAAATCCTCTCAGGATACCCTGCTCCTCGTTTTCCTCCACCCACCAACCAGGAGCCCGAGCTCCTTCTCCCATGCCCGCGAGCGCCGAGGCCTCTGCTTCTCCTTGCGCCCGCATCAACAGCCCCATGCGCCCGTGGATACCCTTGGCCTCGCTTGAGCTCACCGGGGAGCAGAGCACGACGGCGCCCGATTTCCCGTGCCCCTCTTGATCCAGGAGCCCGAGCTCCCCTGCCTAAGACCGTCGTCTTCGACCAGCCTCGTCAGAGACCAGTGCCCCGCTGCCTTCTCCATCCAATTCAATTCGGAGAGGAGCTCCTCCATTCCCCACCCCGCGCCTTGGACCTACGCCACTACCGGATCCCAACACCGTGCGCGACGTTGTCCTACGCCATCGTCGTTGACCACCAGATGAGCATCGCGCCCATCTCTTCTCTTCTTCCTCCTTCCATTCTTCTCCATCTCACTCACATCTCTCTCTCTCTCTTTGTCTGCTCGCACAGGGAGCTCCGACGTGTAACGCCCCGGACACACCCGCCGGTGGTCGTTACTCCTGGTGGGATCTAGACTGGCCTCACAGATCAATACTAGTCTTTTCTGTGCACTTTGTCCTCACTCATGAGCACCCGGGAGCAACTTCCCGGTCGGTCACCCATCCAGACACTACTCCAAGCTGAGCACACTTAACTTTGGAGTTCTGTTCGAATGGGCTCCTGGAAAAGAAGGAATTCCTTATTGATATGAGTAGTCCATCATCCCTAATAAACCAGGCCATCATACGACGCCTCGAAGCCGCAGCGCTGCCGTTGATTCGCCATGGTCTCGAACTCTGCTGCCTCTTCGAACGAGCGCCGCCCTGCGCTGACCACGCGCCTGACAAGTTCCACTGCCGGCGCCTCCTGCATCGCGACCCGCGCGCCGCCTGCCTCCTCTGCATCACGCCAGTGCGCCTGGCCTCTTCATCGCGTTGCTCCCATGCTTCTGCGTGCGAGGAGGAATGACCAGTGCCAAGTCCCGCAGTGCCCGTTGACCCCATCGTTGCCTCCAGATCCGGCCCAGTTCGCGTCCAGCACGCCAAGGCCCAGAGGGCTACAGCCTCCAGCCGGGCCAAGGCCCGATGTGAGCAGCCCCCTCCAGATTCCCTATTCCTGTTGGGCTTGCCAGATCCAGCCCAGTGCATATTTTTTTCCTGGCTGTGAATTTGTCTAATTTTCCAGAGACGCCAGATTTTCAGAAAACCCCCTAAGCTTCATGCATTTAATAACTCACAAACCGTGCATCTTATGTAAACCTTTAAATATGTAAAATGCTTAGATTTTTGTCTAGTTTCATAATATGCTATTTTCATCCATGTTTAAAATGTTTAAAATGCTGTGTGCTTAATTTTGCTCCCAATGCCATGCTAAAATGATTTATTTCATAACTAATTAATCGTAGCTCCGAATTAAATAAATTATATATGTAACTTGCTTAGAAAAATGCCTAGTTTAACATGGTGCGCTAATCTTGCATGTTTAACAACTCAAAAATATGGTTTAGGGCAGAACAGTACCAAATTCATAATATGCATATGAGGATTTTTCCGGAATTGTTGTTTGTTGTTCCGGCCTCATTTAAACTTGCTTAGATAGTTAGTTGACTTATGCTTCACCCTTTGCCAGGATTAATAACATTTAATATTGTTGGGTACATAACCGAGAGAGAACTAAATAAGTCATGTGGTGTTTCGTCAATACGCAAATCATTGCATATTGAGCTCCAATTAATTTGTAGTATTGTTTATTGCACTTTGCCATGCCATGCCTCTTTAAACCGGACATGCATCATACTTGGTTGTGCATCATGCCATGTTTATGTGATGGTTGTTTACCATGTTGTTTGCTTCTTTCTGGTGTTGCTTCGTCGTGTTAGTTCCGGTAACATTGCGTTGGTGAGGATCCGTTCGACTACGTCTGTTTGTCTTCTTCATGGACTCGTTCTTCTTCCTTGCGGATTTTAGGCAAGATGACCATACCCTCGAAATCACTTCTATCTTTGCTTGCTAGTTGTTCGCTCTATCGCTATGTCGCGTTACCTACCACTTATTTATCATGCCTCCCATATTGCCATGTCAAGCCTCTAACCCACCTTCCTAGCAAACCGTTGTTTGGCTATGTTACCGCTTTTGCTCAGCCCCTCTTATAGCGTTGCTAGTTGCAGGTGAAGTTGAAGTTTGTTCCATGTTGGAACATGGATATATTGGGATATCACAATATCTCTTATTTAATTAATGCATCTATATACTTAGTAAAGGGTGGAAGGCTCAACCTTTTGCCTGATGTTTTGTTCCACTCTTGCCACCCTAGTTTCCGTCGTATCGGTGTTATGTTCCTTAATTTTGCGTTCCTTACACGGTTGGGTGTTATGGGAACCCCTTGACAGTTTGCTTTGAATAAAACTCCTCCAGCAAGGCCCAACCTTGGTTTTACATTTGCCTACCTAAGCCTTTTCCCTTGGGTTCTGCAGACTCAAGGATCATCTTTATTTTTACCCCCCGGGCCAGTGCTCCTCTAAGTGTTGGTCCAAACTAGAGCCCTTTGCAGCGCCACCTCAGGGAAACATGAGGGCTAGTTTTAGTTCTACGGATTGCTCATCCGGTGTGCCTTGAGAGCGAGATATGTGTAGCTCCTCTCGGGATTTGTCTGCACATTCGGGCGGCTTTGCTGGTCTTGTTTTCCCATTATCGAAATGTCTTGTAACCGGGATTCCAAGACTGATCGGGTCTTTCCAGGAGAAGGAATATCCTTCGTTGACCGTGAGAGCTTGTGATGGGCTAAGTTGGGACACCCTTGCAGGGTATAAACTTTAGAGAGACGTGCCCGCGGTTATGTGGCAGATGGGAATTTGTTAATATCCGGTTTGTCTAACTGTGCTTCCGGCATCATCGGTAACCTCAAGAGATTGGTTTAGAGATTGCTAAGGCGCAACGTCGTGCATGTTTGTAGTCGGATCGTCAAAGTCATCTCCACCAAATCGATAGTTATCATCTCATCGAAAGATCGGGACACCCTCGCCTCTATCAAGTGGTATCAGTTTTCAGGTTGCTCGGTGAGAATTTCCAGTTTTTCCTAGATTAAATTTATTTTCTTACCTATTATCCTAGAAAAAGCCAGAAAAAAAGTTAGATTCATTCATCCTTTGTCCAAGCCAGTCTGAGCCTTTGCAATTTTCTTTCCATTGCTTGCATAGTTGAATTATCGGTTGAATCGTCGTGTCGAGTTGCTGGTCTTAGTGTCTAGTTCGTTTAGAGTTTTGAGTTCTGTTCACATTAGTCACTCCGCCGCTGCATTGTTATCCCTTCCGCTGTCCACTACCCATCCATCGGTTCCACCACGTGCTACCCACCGTTCATTGTCATAATCATAGATGAGATCGTTCACATCTTTGCTTGATCCAACCTGCGTCTTATCTAGTTTGTTTTGGAAAGAGGGACAGAGAAAAAGAAAGACAGAGAAAAAAATGAGAGAAAGAAAAAAGTGTGCGAAAAAAAAGAGAAGAATTTTTTTTGGATTTATCTAGACTCAATCTCATAGTTGAATTCGGATTGGAATCTGTTTCATGCACTGTTCAATAAAACAACCATAACTTCCTCATACAAAGTCCGTTTTGACTCCACATGTACTCAAATGAAAGCTAGCGACGAGCCGCATCTAAATAGTTGCAGAGACATGTTCAATATTTGGCACCTCAAAATAGGCTTCCAAATAGGTCTTTTTGCCCTCCGAAGTTCGCAACACAACTTGTTCCAGTTTTTCAGGCCAGTTTTAGAATTTTTTGACTCGTCATATCAACTCAGAACTGAGTGATTCTTTTTGCATTTGAAAGCTTGTGTCAGTGTCATTCTTGAGAAAAATTGTCAGGAGAAAAGTTTGAGAGAAAGTTGTTGTATATCCCGCTTGGCAGTTGTTTCACATCATTATCTTTACTGCCATAGTGATCTTCACTTATATCTTGCTGTCCAGAGCTATTCGTATCCTTTATTGATGCTAATTTTGCTACGTCGTGACCTCATTAGTGTTCTAGGATCGCGTCTCTAGTGGTCTAGCCTATGACCAGCACAGTACCGTCGTTGAGTGTTTATTCAACATTGCATCTATGAATTGATTATTGCTAATCTTTTGCTACCATATATACCCAACTCAGCTCCACATATTTCTACACCGTGTATACCTACGTTCCCCTGGAAATCGCTTTACACAATCTTCAGATTTATTTGACACCGCTGGTTTCCTGTCACCACCTGCCGCATGGTAAGAACTTGTAAGATATTGATATTTGCTTTACTGTGAGCACATTACGACCACATCCTAGTAGTTCATAGGAACATTATTCTTGAATTTTGTTTCTTGTTTCTACTAATCATGAGAGGTTCCGGAGATATAATTTCTTGGACGACGGTCACATCTTCACCATCACAAGAGTTGGGACAACACACACAAGCACACGGTCAGGTTATCTTTTTACTGTCATTTGGGGGTAGATTTAATCCTGCTATTTATCTAGCTTAGGAGCTTGAAGTAGAACATGTTTTTAGTCTCCATGACTTTTCTGAACTTGAGCGAGTGCGAGCTGCCACTAGAGCATTTACTGGTTTTGCTTCTGTTTGGTGGAGTGTGCATTGTAAGAAAAACATTGGTAACCAACCCACAATTTGGAAAGATTTGAAATATGTAATGAGGCAACAATTTTCCCTCCTTAATATCGTCGTGAATTGCTTCGCAAATTTGAACAATTTAAACAAGGCAACAACATTGTTCATGCTTACTATCAAGAGTTCAAATCTTATATGCATCATTGTGACATAGAAGAATCTGAGGATGATACAATGAATAGATTTTTTTTGGTGGTTTGAACCATGATATTCAGGCAAGATTTCAGTATATTCCTCGTTGCATTACTGGTATGTATGTTCGTGCTTCTACCTTTGAGAGACAGATACAGGAGGATGCATTTGGTGACAACAACAACAAATATTCCAGTTCATGCTCACCACCGCTGGTTGGTTCCTCCACTGTTACACCTACTAGAGGAGCCCCACCTCGGATTATGAGCATGACATCATCTCAAGAGTATGATACATTGTCAATGTCCGTACCTACATAAGCTATGTCTTTGTGACAAGGTAACAGTAAAGGTATTGATGAGATAACTTCACATGAGAATGATGCATGCCTAGTTAACTTGATTGGATCATGTGTTGAGTTAGCTCTTGATTTGAGCACACCACCTATTTTAGAGAATCTTGTTACTGTCATGAATGCATCATGTGATCAAATAACTGAAATACCAACAATTTTGAGTGCACCCATTGAATTAACTGTTGATGCAAAAGAACCAATGTTTAATCATTTTGATATGACCTCTAATCTTGGTGATGATTCTGTGTCAAATGACTTATTCCATGTTTGCTTATTTAAGCATGTTGTAGCATGTAAATTTGATGCAAGTAAGGTTTATTCACCAATGTTGGGATGGTTTAATGTTGAACATTGTCAATCCTTTGATATGAATAAGAGCTTCACTTATATGCGCAAATTGAGTTGCAATATTTACATGCCTTCTACTTCTTGTGATAATATTTTGGCTTCAGATTTCATGAACTATGAAAGTAACTCATGTATACATGGGTCATTCGTGCAAAAACCAAGGGAAGTAAAAATGGATGACATATACATATACAACATGTACACCTTGTCTCTTTTGTTAGCCACATTTCAGATTAAGCAACGCTGAGGACTGCTTTGTTTTCAAGAAGGGGAGGATCATGAGGTCATGACTACCTTGGATACGACCAAAAATATTGCATACATGTATATTTGTAAGGTGATTTATAATGCAAACTATGCAATAATTTATTTATGTCATCCAGGACAAAAAATACTTCACAAACTTTTATGCCATGTCTAATTGCAGGTGTATGGGACATTTGTACAATCCACATATGAAGATAAGGAAAAAAGAGAAGTTTAGGTGTTGTTCAAAAAGTCCTCTCACGTCACTTTTGGGCCAAGAGAAGATAGAGGCCAAGTCTATCATGTTCTGGAATCAGATTCAGACTGCACAGACATACCTGACTCGAAACGCCAACAAATTTTTCATACAGACTCTGAATTGGGTGTTTCTTTTTGGACGCTAATATCTACCACACGTGTGGTATATTTGACATGCGCCCACACACCGTGTATGGTGTGAGCAGGAGGCAGCCCACACGGGCTGTGTGTGGGGGCAGACATTAGAATTTCCCACACGTGTGGGCACGGCTACTTCGTGCCACACGTCCAACAAGTACTACTCATCACCACCCCGCGCGTGTGGCACGAAACAAAAATGCCCACACGCCCTGGCGCAGCTACGTTACGTACCCTGTGGGATGACAATTTAGTTGCCATCCTAGTTGGCAGATGTAGTTATCTGGGATGGCAAGTGTAGTTGTAAAAGCATGGCAAATCTATCTGTTTTGGTTAACTATAGTTGCCATGTATAATTTTTGGTAGTTGCCGCGTGTAATCAAACCGTAGTTGCCGTGTGTGATTAACTACTTGCCACATATGATCAAACAGCAGTTGCCATGTGTGTTTACCTAGTTGCCACGTGTGGTCCAACCATAGTTGTCATGTATTGTTAACCACAGTTGCCATGTGTGTTTATCTGATTGCCACGTACGCGCAACTACAGTTGCCGTCTAGCAAAGAATCACAGTTTCCATGTGTGTTTACGTAGCTGCCACGTTCGCGTAACTGCTGATGTGGACATCAATACCATTGTTACACCCACAGCCCCTATTGTTACATATACTGGACCAATTACTAGAGCTCGCGCACGCCAACTAAATTAGCAGGTACTTTCGTTTCTTGGTAATGATTCTAATGTTCATGAGATTATGATGCTGCCTAAATTGGGTACATTTGTTTTTCTTACAAATGAAGGGCCTAGCTTGGAGAAGGATGAACATTGGAGCAAGAACATGCATGGAGTTGATGGCATGCGCAAGGGGATCAAGAACGGAGTTACAAGTGATGATTTCAGGACTTTGAAGCCGCCATAAGGAGTGCATGAAGCCTTGGATGAAATATACAAGATGCCACTTCATAATGTTCGTCCATAGGCTATTCTAGGTGCTGCGTCACCTTATTAATGGGCCAGGCCCATGTAATTTCGAAATACTTAAGTATAGGCTATTTTAGAGTCCGTATGTGTAGGGAAACAAGAGTTAGGGTTGGTTTCGGACCCCACCCTCAAGGGCCACGAAATCCCCCCCTCTTCCTCCATATATACAGGCCTTAGGGCATCGTTTAGACTTTGGGTTTTGTTTAGATTAAAAGTTCGCCATAGCTGCAACTTCGCGTACTTCGTTTGTGTCCAACGACCAGACCAAGATGTCACAGAACCCCACCTTGATCAATAAAGCTTTCATCTTATATTCGCAATATCCCGATTGCAATCTCAGTTTCTTGCTTGTTCTTCGTTTGTTCGCAGGAAACACACCCTCGTGGTCAGGTTGATCGTGCTCCGGCGTGGTCAATAACCCTCGAAAGTTGGTTTAGCGATTGCTAAGGCGCGACGTCTCGCATGTTCGTAGTCGGATCGTCAAGGTCGACTCCCACAGAAAACGATAGCCACCATCTCATCGAAACATTGGGACACCTTAGCCTCTTTCAAGTGGTATCAGATTTCCAGGTTGCTCGGTGAGATTTTACAGTTTTTCGTAGATTAGATCAAGTCTGTTCTTCATACCTACAGTCCACGAAAAAGCCACACAAAAAAATTAGGGTTAGTTCATCATATCCGAACCAATCTGAGCCTTTGCATAATCTTTTTAGGGTTTTTGCTTTGTTGAATTTGCGGTTGCATCGTCGTGTCAAGTTGCTGGTCTTAGAGTCTAGTCTTTTAGAGTTTCGAGTTATGGTCATAAGTTGTCACGCCGCCGCCGCACCATCATCATTGCCCATCTACCACTTTTTCTTATCCGCCACCGCTCTGAATCCATATCCATATACCACCACCAATCAATATCCATATACCACCACCAATCTCTATCCATATACCACCACCGCTACCATATACCACCACCGCTGCCATATACCACAACCATATATCCACAACCAATCCGAGTTCTTCTCATATTAGGTTTGTTCTTGAGATCAATCTAAATTACGATTTGTGTTTCCTTGCCTGCGTAGGTCTCGAAAAAAAAAAGTCCGGAGACCCCCGGGTAGTTTTTAGGCCAAAATTTTCACGGACAAATTTTTTTCCCTATCCTATTTTTAGGCTTTTCTTAGTCTGTTGAGCCACGTGCCATCATAGTGATTTTTTGTCGCACTTTTTTGTCGTCGCTGCCCTGATTTCCGAAAAAAGTGAAAAAAAAATTTCGTGCCCATCCTATCAGTTTGACGAGGGAAGAGTTTTGAGACACTCGCCATTATAGTGATTTTTCGCAAAAAAAAGAGGAGCGCAAAAAAGGAGCGCAAAAAAAAGAGCGAAAAAAAAGAGAGTTCCAGAGTGTGCTTTTCCCTTATTTACGTGCAGCGCCGTGATTTTGTTAGTGTTCTAGGCTCGCGTCTCTAGCATGGTCTAGCATAGGACCAGCACAGTACCGTCGTTGAGCGTTTATTCAACTTTGCATCTCTGAATTGATTATTGCTGACCCTTTTTGCTACCATACTATAAGCCTTCCCAGCTCCACATACATCTACGTCATGCGTTTGACTCTCCCTGGCAATCGCTCTGTCCAAGCTTTTGAGAGTTTTGACTACAACGGTTGCCGATCACCGCCTGCTACTGGGTAAGAACTGGTAAGAATTTGAGATTTGCTTGACGGATTTGTGACACCCGCCACCACCACCACTTGTTAGTAGTCTGTAGGATCATATTCTTGTGTGTTTCTATTGCTGCTAACCATGCCAGGATCACAAGCCGACGAGACTGACTGGGAGAACTTGACGAACAAGGAGCTTCATGACACATTTCAGCAAATGATGAGTGGACAGGTGCAAGATGTGATAAACAGATTTGAAGAGGCCATGGAGAAGATAGATGGCATGGAGAAGACGTTTGAAACAAAGCTCGATAACAAGTTTGCTGAATTGCTTTCGCATTTTCCTCCACCACCACCGGCTGCTCCTGCCGCACCTCTGCAACAGCAGCAACAACACCGACTACCTCCACGTCGGGAAACCGCCCTCCGCCGAGCGAGTCGTGTCCCTCTTCAGTCGGGCCAAACTGCTGGTGCTGCTGTTGATACTTCTGTGGCTCCTACTGCTGATGTGGAGGAGGATGATTATGTGGGAGATTATGAGGATGAGGTTGATCAAAATCAGAACTACGTGCCACCACCAGCACAGCAACCACCAGGTCGTCCACATGCAAATAATGGCAATGGTAGGGCTCACCCTCAGGTACGAGATCATGACCATCTCCCTAAACTAAAATTGAATATTCCACCATTTGAGGGTAGATATGTTCCTGATATATATCTTACTTGGGAGTTAGAAACTGAACAACGATTTACATGTTTACAATATCCTGAGGAGAGACGTGTTCCTGCTGCTGTTTGTGCTTTCACTAGTTTTGCATGTGTTTGGTGGTCTGAGCATTGTAGATTATATCCTATTCCGGCTACTTGGGCTGCTTTGAAAACTGCTATGCGTACTCGTTGGGTTCCACCATATTATCAACGTGAATTACTTCAAAAATTGTAGCGCTTAAGACAGGGAAAAAATTCTGTAGAAGAATATTATCAGGAATTACAAACTGGCATGATTAGATGTGGTATTGTTGAGGAGAATGAAGCTATGCTTGCACGTTTCATGGGTGGATTAAATAGAGAGATTCAGACGATTCTAGAGTATAAGGAGTATACTAATATCACTCGTTTATTCCATCTTGCTTGTAAAGCTGAACGTGAAGTGCAGGATCGACAGGCATTGGCGCGAACTAACTTTTCTGCAGGTCGACCTTCATCATGGACACCACGTGCATCATCTACTTCCACACGTTCTGCTACACCGGCGCCTCCGTTGGCTGCCACCTCCAACCGTGATACAATAAAGCAGGCACAATCACCACTATCTGCCAAGAGCACACCTTCTGGGCCTGCAAAGAGCTCTTCTTCATCCATGGCATCAACAGGGCAAACACAAGATATTATTTGTCGACGTTGCAAGGGTGGAGGTCATTATGCGAGAGAATGCCCATCTAAGCGTGTGATGATTGTTACTGAGGATGGTGGGTATGAGTCCGCTAGTGACTATGATGAGGAGACTTTGGCTCTTATTACACATGACGAACATAGTGGAGACGATTCTGATCATGAGACGCAATACATGGCTCCTGAATATGCTGACATGTATGAATGTTTAGTTGCTCAACGTGTTTTGAGTGTGCAGGTTACACAAGCTGAGCAAAATCAGAGGCATAATTTGTTCCATACAAAGGGAGTTGTGAAGGAACGTTCTGTTCGCGTGATCATAGATGGAGGGAGCTGCAATAACTTGGCTAGCATGGAGATGGTGGAGAAGCTATCTCTCACCACAAGACCACATCCACATCCTTACTACATCCAATGGTTCAACAACAGCGGCAAGATTAAGGTAACACGTACTGTTCGTGTGCATTTTAGTATCTCTACATATGCTGATTATGTTGATTGTGATGTGGTACCTATGCAAGCATGTTCCTTATTACTTGGTAGACCATGGCAATTTGATAAAAATTCTGTACACCATGGTAGAAACAATCAGTATACTCTTGTTCATAATGATAAAAATATTACTTTGCTTCCTATGACTCCTGATTCCATTTTGAAAGATGATATTAATAGAGCTAATAAAGCAAAACATGAGACAAATAAGAGTGAAAATCAGATTGTGGCAAAAGAATTTGAGCACCAAATGAAGCCTAATAATAAACCATCTACTGTTGTTTCTGAAATTAAATTGAAAAGTGCATGTTTACTTGCCACCATATCTGATATTGATGAGCTAGATTTTAGCAAATCTGTTTGCTACGCTTTTGTGTGCAAAGAGGCATTATTTTCATTCGAGGACGTGCCTTCCTCTTTGCCCCTTGCTGTCACTAACATTTTGCAGGAGTTCGCTGACGTCTTTCCACAAGACGTGCCACCGGGATTACCACCTATTCGAGGGATTGAGCATCAAATTGACTTAATTCCCGGTGCTTCGCTACGCAACCGTGCACCATACCGTACCAATCCAGAGGAGACGAAGGAGATTATGCGTCAAGTACAAGAACTGCTCGACAAAGGTTATATACGCGAATCCCTTAGTCCTTGTGCTGTTCCTATCATTTTAGTGCCGAAAAAGGATGGTACGTCGCGTATGTGCGTTGATTGTAGAGGCATTAATAATATTACTATTCGTTATCGTCATCCTATTCCTAGGTTAGATGATATGCTTGATGAATTGAGTGGCTCTACAATATTCTCCAAAGTTGATTTGCGTAGTGGATACCATCAAATTCGTATGAAATTGGGAGATGAATGGAAAACAACATTTAAAACTAAGTTTGGATTATATGAGTGGTTAGTCATGCCTTTTGGGTTAACTAATGCACCTAGTACTTTCATGAGTTTAATGAACGAAGTTTTACGTGTTTTCATTGGACGATTTGTGGTAGTTTACTTTGATGACATATTGATTTATAGCAAATCTTTGGAGGAACATTTGGAACATTTACGTGCTGTTTTTGTTGCTCTACGTGATGCTTGTTTGTTTGGTAAGCTTGGAAAGTGCACCTTTTGCACCGACCGAGTATCTTTTCTTGGCTATGTTGTTACTCCACAGGGAATTGAAGTTGATCAAGCCAAGATTGAAGCTATTAAGAGTTGGCCGCAGCCCAAAATGGTCACACAAGTGAGGAGTTTCCTTGGCCTCGTTGGTTTCTATAGGCGTTTTGTGAGAGATTTCTGCACCATTGCTGCACCTCTCAACGAGCTTACAAAGAAGGATGTGCCTTTTGTTTGGGGTACCGCACAAGAAGAAGCCTTCACGGTATTGAAAGATAAGTTGACACATTCTCCTTTACTCCAACTTCCTGATTTTAATAAGACTTTTGAGCTTGAATGTGATGCTAGTGGAATTGTATTAGGTGGTGTGTTATTACAAGATGGCCAACCTGTTGCACACTTTTTTGAAAAATTGAGTTGGCCTAGTCTGAACTATTCTACTTATGATAAAGAATTATATGCTCTTGTTCGAACCTTAGAAACATGGCAACATTATTTATGGCCCAAGGAATTTGTTATACATTCTGATCATGAATCTTTGAAACACATTAAAAGTCAAGCAAAACTGAACCGTAGACATGCTAAATAGGTTGAATTCATTGAGACTTTCCCTTATGTCATTAAACACAAGAAGGGTAAATAAAATGTTATTGCTGATGCATTGGCTCGTCGTTATACTATGCTTTCAGAACTTGACTTTAAAATATTTGGTTTGGATACCATCAAAGATCAATGTGTGCATGATGCTGAATTTAAAGATGTATTGCAGAATTCTAAGGAAGGGAGAACTTGGAACAAGTTCATTCTTAACGATGGATTTGTGTTTCGTGTTAACAAGCTATGCATTCCAGCTAGCTCCGTTCGTCTTTTGTTGTTGCAGGAGGCGCATGGAGGAGGATTAAGGGGACACTTTGGCGTCAAGAAGACGAAGGATATACTTGCTACACATTTCTTTTGGCCAGAGATGAGACGGGATGTTGAGCATTTTGTTGCTCGCTGCACTACATGTCAAAAAGCTCACGACTCAATCCTCATGGTTTATATATGCCTTTGCCTGTACCTGGTGTTCCTTGGGAGGATATATCTATGGACTTTGTTTTATGTTTGCCTCGAACAAAGAAGGGGAGGGATAGCATATTTGTTGTCGTGGATAGATTTTTTAAAATGGCACACTTTATACCATGTCATAAAAGCGATGATGTTGTTAATGTTGCAGATTTGTTCTTTTGTGAAATTATTCGCTTGCATGGTTTGCCAAATACTATTGTTTCAAATCATGATACCAAATTTCTTAGTCACTTTTGGAGATATTTATGGGCTAAGTTGGGGACTAAACTGCTTTTTATTACTACTTTTCACCCCCAAACTGATGGACAAACTGAAGTAGTCAGTAGAACATTGTCTACTATGCTTAGGGCTATTTTGAAGAATAATAAGAAAATGTGGGAAGAATGCTTGCCTTGAATTTGCTTATAATCGTTCATTGCATTCTACTACTAAGATGTGTCCTTTTGAAATTGTGTATGGTTTCCTACCTCGTGCACCTATTGATTTGTTGCCTCTTCCATCTTCGGAGAAGGTTAATTTTGATGCTAAAGAACGTGCTAAATTGATTTTAAAAAGGCATGAGTTAACTAAGGAAAACATTGAGCATATGAATGCTAAATATAAACTTGCTGGAGATAAGGGTAGAAAACATGTTGTGTTTGCACCTGGAGATCTTGTTTGGTTACATTTGCGTAAGGATAGATTTCCTAATTTGCGCAAATCAAAGGTAATGCTACGTGTTGATGGTCCTTTTAAGGTGTTAGAGAAAATAAATGATAATGCATATAAACTTGAGCTGCCTGCAAATTTTGGCGTTTGTCCCACTTTTATCATTGCAGATTTGAAGGCTTATTTGGGTGAGGAAGATGAGCTTCTGTCGAGGATGACTTCATTTCAAGACGGGGAGGATGATGAGGACATCAATACCATTGTTATACCCACAGCCCCTGCTGCTATACATACTAGACCAATTACTAGAGCTCGCGCACGCCAATTGAATTATCAGGTACTTTCGTTTCTTGGTAATGATTCTGATGTTCATGAGAATATGATGCTGCCTAAATTGGATACATTTGATTTTCTTACAAATGAAGGGCCTAGCATGGATAAGAGGGATGAACACTGGAGCAAGACCAAGCATGGAGATGATGGCATGCGCAAGGGGATCAAGAATGGAGTTATAAGTGATGATTTCAGGACTTTGAAGCCACCATAAGGAGTGCAAGAAGCCTTGGATGAAATATGCAAGGTGCCACTTCATAAATTTTGTCCAGAGGCTATTCTAGGTGTTGCGTCACCTTGTTATTGGGCCAGGCCCATGTATTTTTCGAAATACTTAAGTATAGGCTGTTTTTCGAGTCCGTATGTGTGGGGAAACAAGAGTTAGGGTTGGTCTCGGACCCCTCCTCCAAGGGCCACGAAATCCCCCCCTCTTCCTCCATATATACAGCCCTTAGGGCGTCGTTTAGACCTTGGGTTTTGTTTAGATTAAAAGTTTGGCATAGCTGCAACTTCACATACTTTGTTTGTCTTCAACGACCAGACCAAGGCATCACAGAACCCCACCTTGATCAATAAAGCTTTCATCTTATATTCGCAATATCCAGATTGCAATCTCAGTTTATTGCTTGTTTTTCGTTTGCCCGCAGGAAACAGACCCTCGTGGTTATGTTGATCGTCCTGCAGCGTGGTCAATAACCCCTCGGAAGTTGGTTTAGAGATTGCTAAGGCGCGACGTCTCGCATGTTCATAGTCGGATCGTCAAGGTCGACTCTGACAGAAAATGATAGCCACCATCTCGTCGAAACATCGGGACACCTGCGCCTCTATCATGTAGGCACACGAGGTCACCAATGTTGAAGACCATGGGGTGCTTGTTAATGCTGAGCTTGGTCGCAAGTCGTTGTACTTGGCGCTCGATAGTATGTCTTGTATCTTCATGCACCTTCTTGAGATGAGTCACAAGTGCACTTGCGTCCAAATTGATGCGCTCTTGGAGTGGTAGAGGGAGGATGTCCAATGGTGACCATGGGTTGAATCCGTCGACGACCTCGAAGGGGGACTTGTTGATTGTTGAGTGTCTTTCTCGGTTGTAGGAGAACTCAGCGATAGGTAAGCACTCCTCCCACTCCTTGATGTTCTTTTGATGAGTACTCGAAGTAGAGCGGAGAGTGTGTGGTTGGTCACCTCCGTTTGGCCGTCGGTTTGTGGATGATACGCCGAGCTTGGCGCATAGGGCCTTCCAAAAGTAGCTAAGGAACTTGACATCACGGTCCGAGATGATCATCTTTGGCACACCATGTAGATGCAATATTTCCCTACAAAACAGATTAGCAACATTTGAAGCATCGTCTATCTTGTTGCAAGGAATGAAATGTGCCATCTTAGAGAAACGGTCCACAACGACAAATACCAAATCCTTTCCATTTCTAGTCCTAGGCAATCCAAGTACAAAGTCCATGCTAATGTCTTCCCATGGTTGATATGGAATTGGGAGAGGCATGTAAAGGCCATGGGATTGAGCTTTAGACTTAGCTTTGCGACATGTAGAGCATCGGTTGGTGAAGCGGTTGACGTCGTGAAACATCTTGTGCCAATAGTAGTTCTTGCAGAGCGTGTCGAAAGTCTTGTCGCGTCCAAAATGTCCCATTAAGCCTCCTCCATGAGATTCATGCAAAAGCAACAAACGAAGAGAAGACTCGGGGATGCAAAGCTTGTTAGCTCTCATAAGATAACCATCTTTGATGTAATAGCATTCCCAAGAGGTGTGCGTCAAACACTTGGCATGAGGAGTAGCAAAAGCAGGATCATGCTCATACAAGTCTTTTATATGCTCAAAGCCAATGACATCCAATTCAAGTTGAGTAACAAGCATGCATATGCGGGAAAGGGCATCCGCCACAATGTTTTCCTTACCTTTAATGTACTTGATGACATAAGGAAAAGACTCAATAAATTCACTCATTTAGCATGATGCTTGTTCAACTTGGTTGGCCTTTAAGATACTTGAGTGTTTCATGATCGGAATGAATGATGAATTCATGAGGGCGAAGATAGTGTTCCCATTCATGCAAAACGCGCACTAAAGCATAGAGCTCTTTGTCATAGATGGGCT